>NC_079501.1:69466288-69766288 GCF_030052815.1 Hevea brasiliensis | reverse complement strand
TGAGCAAACAACACAAGGAGATTTCCTTTCATCAGTTCATATTCATAATGTAATGCACCGTATGTATTAATTAATGACATTGAGCAGTTGTACTTATCAAGGAAAATATTCAAATTCACAGTTCAAAATATGCTTTGAAAACTAGCTCTGATACCACTAAAACATGTCACACCTTATCCCTACATAAGGCATGACATGATCTCGTAATATATCCAATGAATTATTGAACTTCACCTACCGATAATCCATTAAATATATTACAAGGGATTTTAAATAATTTCAATCCCTTTTAAAGTGAAAAGAAATGATAAATAACCATTAAAGGACTTTTATTAGGGTTTATATCATAACGACAATTTTTTATCTTTTCAGAATTTCGAGGATTTTTACAGAAATTTTGATAGAGTTTCGTTTATAAACTGAGAAAACAGTTCTTCAAAACCTGTTAAAAACACTTTCAATATATATCTTAACCACAACTTCAATAATTTCAACACAATTTAATATCATCAACTCAATTAAAGATAGCAATTTATTATTTGAAAAAATTCAAAAAGAACTTAAGCATTTCATTAATAAGAAATAACAGGTTTACATTACAAATATTTACATTGACCAAAAATAAAATTCCAAAATCTTTGTACAACTGCTCAAGTCTGTCATGTAAATACACATAGATATATATACATTAAAAGAAAATTTATAAGGATATAATCAATATACCAGGTAACTACTCCAAAATAATGATCACTCCTCATCACAAGCAGCCTATTTTACTGCTTTATCTGCCTCTTTACCTGCGACAACACAAACAAGTTATCACTGAGCCAAAGACTCAGTGGTGTACAACTAAAAAAAATAATATTTTACACATCAATATAAATCACAATTTTCGAAGCTAAATCAATTGAAATGTTAACGCATATAAAATCATGCTTTATTTCTGAAGTCAGAGAATCACTTAATAAAAATAAATTTTGTTCCATCAATCATAAAATAAAAATTTGGAAAAGTCACACAGTTTTGATCATGACACGATTATCCAATTCTTTTCAATAACTAAAGGATAATGGAGAATGCAAAGGCTAGCTAGCATAGATATACGAGTACTCATTCAATTCTTCCTCAACTGGCACACACCCCAACACTTTAGTCAGAGAGGGAATACAAATCCAATTCGTCCCACTAAGTAGGCTAGTGAGGAATTCAAAACACATAGTCATGTCAACTAACTGCGGCATTTGTGGGGCTGGTGCTACAGATCCACTAACATTCTGTAGAGCTGGGGCTTCCCCTTGTGCCTCAGCTTCAACAGATTGCTCGACTGAGCGATCCCCTTCTTCCATTTCAGTCTGAAGTTAGGGTATCTCCTGAACAAATAACACATGGAGATTTCCCTCCGTTAGTTCATATTTATGATGTAATGCACTGTATGTGACAAATATGGACATTGAGCAGTTGTACTTAACAAGGAAAGACACAAATTCACAAGTTAAAACATACTTCAAAAATTTTTCTCTGATACCACTAAAACATGTCACACCTTGCCCCTCTGTAAGGCATAACATGATCCCATAGAATACCTAATGAACTACCGAACTTCACCTACCGATAACTCATTAAGTACCCTACAAGGGATTTTAAAACAATTTTCTTACTTTTGTTAAGTGGTGAGCATTTTCTAATAGGTATTAAAACATTTAATTAAAGTGGAAACTAGTTAAAATTTTTGGCCCATTTTATTTTTCCACAAATTTTATAAAAATTTTGGCAGAGTTCCGTTTGTATTTTGAGAAAACAGTTCTTCAAATACCTAAAAAAAAGCACTTCCAATAATTTTCCTCAACAACTTCTTTAATTTCACAATCAATCTCAATCAATTTCAATTCATTTCTCAACTTCCAAAAATCAAATCCACCATTTTCAATATCCAACAATCATCAAATTCCATTAATGAATTTCATTCAATTCAAAATAAAATACTACCATTCCTGTTTCATTAATAACAAAATAATTTATATACATCACTGCAAAAATTTACATTGAGAGAAATTCAAACTAAAATTTATTACAAACTTAATATAAGTTTTGTACAAGCTGCTTAAGACCAAATTTACATGTCCATACAATTACATGTAATACATTCATCAAAATGAATATTTACAGTCAGGGTATAAATTATACCCGAATACTTCAAGCAGGTAGCTCCCCTGTCCTCAGTAACTCAATCTGCTGCTCCTCTAGTCTCTATATCTGTGACAGCAATAACAACTATCGCTGAGTACTAGGACTCAGTGGTGCACAACATACTAAAATAATCTTTATGCAGAATTTAAATCACATTTATTCGAAAATTGGACTGAACATGAGAATTAAATACAAAACATGAATTATGAGATTTTAATCCAAACAATTTCATTTCAAAGTATCAAAACACATTTCATAAAACCCACAGTTATATCATGCCATTCGAAACAAATATAATCTCAATAGCCAGAGGCTAAGGAGAAGTCACATCATAAGGCTAGCTAGCTCAAATATATGGATATCCATTCAATTTCCTCTTCTACTAGCACACACCTCAATACTTCATCCAGAGAAGGAATCAAAATTCGAAACTGATTACCCCCACTAGTCATGCTAGTGACGTGTTCAAATATATGGTCATGACACTGTGGTTTCAAAACTTATCTTAACAATTTGCTAAACATTGCCATTTCAAATATACACAATTAACTTTCAACAATTTAAATCAAAGCATCATAAATAATGTTACAATTCACTATTTCAAATTATTCAAAACAATATGCAGAAAATAATTTACAGAAATTATACATTGTGCACAAACCTCAAGCGAGTCACCTCTTGGCCTTGACTTGATTCCTCGGGTTCTTTCCCGGTGTTCTTTTCAACTGAAACACACAATTTTACAGTGTTTCAGTACCATAACTTAACATAAATCCAAAAATAAATTGAACTTCACTTTTATCTAGCTCTAACGTGCTAAACTTGACGTTCTTTATTTTTTGTGTTTCGGGGTTGCTATTCACTATACTATTCAAGTCAATTTATTGACTTTCTAAGGCTTAATAGGTATGGAAATTCCAACTTCACCCACATACCACATTTCGGTCACTAAATTTGTTGGTTTTGGTTGTTTATTCAAATTCTAAGTCTTTTATGCAAATTTGCAAATTTTCAGTTTTGGTGTCTTAAGTTGTACTTTTCCATTGGTCATCTTACTATTGGAATTTGGCAAAACTTTCTTCATAGAAAATGTTACCTATTGTCTTAAGTTTATTCTCCTTTTTGAATCACTCTAATTGGAGTTTTGTAGCTGAAGTTATAGCCATTTGAACTATGGATGTCGGATTGGACTTAACCCAAATTTCTAGGCAAATTTTGGTTCTGGCAGTTTTAGGACACCAATTTTGGGTGGCCAAATGGCTTGGTTAATGGCATAATTTGGGTTTGTGTTCTTCATGAAAGTTTTATGTCTATACCTCAGCTGTCCACTGGTAAAATTTCAGGTCATTTAGACATACCTAGCTCAAGTTATGACCAAATGAACAAACACTGTTCATTTGGTCAGTTTGTACAGGGCAGACAGAGAATTTCGGGATTTGGTCAATTTGTTCACTAGGTTGGTCACTTTTTGGGCATACTTACTAAATGAAAATTGTGTCATTTTGTGTCTATTTTCATTCACAATTGGTCTCATATCAATTGGACCTGTAAATTTTCAGTTTTGGTCCCTCAAAGGGACCTTGGTCCTGCTGCTAGCAGCATGTCCACATTGAATCGAATTTAACCTCAATTCAAACACTTCCAATACACTTCATTTGGTCCCAAATGACCATTTCTCACTTCAAACTAGGTCAAACACATCACTTCACCATTTCTCCACATTTTGTCTCCTAAGCCCTAAGTGTCCAAAACCCTAGTTCACTAATTCATTGCACTTAACTAATTCAAGGCATTTAATCATAATCATTCAACACAATTAAGCTCACATACACCTTTAAATCCACCAAATTCATGCATACATATATCAAAACCCTAGTTCACCAAAATTCAACTTGGTCCTTCACAATTTTTTTTATTTCATTTCTTTAGTTTCTAAGTTCATTTAAGTAACTAAACATGCATTTAAATAGGTAATTGAAAGTTAGAATACTAATTTTAAGTGAAGTCTTTGATCTTCCCTTTTTCCTCCAATTTTTCACTTTTTCTTTCCTTAATTCTTCCTTTCTAGGGTAATTTAGAAGTTTTCTAGGGTTCAAGACTAAAATTTATGGGAAAGATTCAAGTTATTCAAGCTTAAATAACTCATTAATGGTGGAATTATGGAGTTTAGAGAGAGAGAGAGAGGAGTTTCGCCTAGCTTGAAGAAAGAAGAAGGAAAATGAATTTTGTTTATTTAATTTGTATATTTATCTTCTAATTGACTTAGTCAAATTATTAAGTAATGAAAAATTATTTATGACCTCAAGTATGATGTCACCATGATGATGTCATAACCTTTTCAACTTTTCTTTTTCTTCTTTTTTTTTTCATTTATTTTTCTATTAGTTCTTTAATTTAATTCTCGACTCTGAAATTTTCTTTTCTCCGATTTTATTTGACAGTTAAGTCAGGAGTCAGCTCTCGGGGTTAATTGATCAAATTGCCCCTCGCCGGTTCAACTCGGTTTGCAAATAATTCAATATTTCTTCCAGCTCCCTAACCTAATTATTTGACTAGCTTAACAACCTTTTTCTGTGATTTTCTCTTTTCCACTATGTTTGTAATAGTCCTAAGGACCACAGCATCACATTTTACGGCTTGAAATTTGAGTTTAAATCGACTTCGCAGTCCTTCCCGAGAAGGTCACCCATCGCTGTGACTCTCGGCTCATTTAACTTCTTATGTTATGTTTTTCTTATTTATAATTAATTAATTGACAATTACTTATTATTTGTGTTTATGGCTTATCTAGGTGTCTTAAGTGTGGTTCTAATTCCCTTAATTATTCGGATCGACTCCGGTCACCTGAATAGTGAAATATACCAGGCTATGCAATTAGGGGTGTTACAATCTTTATACTTGTATGGACATGTTTTGTATTTAAATAAGGCTTTGCATGTACCTGATACTTTTAAGAACATCATTTCTATATCTAGTTTGACTAGAGATGGTTATGAATTTCAGTTTATATATGATGTTTGCAATATTTATTTTGGAAATAAATATGTTGATTCAGGTTATATGCATGATGGACTTTATTATTTAGATAATAATGTTAAATACAAATCTAATGCAAGCAATCTAAAAGAATGCAATGCCACGGTGAAAATCAACTTTTCGACACCATATTTTGGCCGATCCCCGGAATCAATAAATTTCGAAACCGATCCCCAGCACTAGGTCTCCCTTTTCCAGCTAATTACATTTCCGATCTCTCTTTGCCGGACAACCACATTTCCAGTCTCTCCTCAAAAGGAATCGAATCAATACTAAGTCCCCATATCATTTTGAAGCCTCACCGACCTCTCTAACCAATTGTCAAATCTCCCGACTAGTCAATTACATTCCCGATCTCTCTTGACAAACAAAATTGAACCAATACTAGATCTTTATGTCACCATTTTTATTGCCGACCTCCCTTTTAAAAGTTTAGGAATAATCAAGTTAAGGTTCCAATCCGGTTTAATGATGATCCCGATCTTAAGTGTTCAAGTCAAATTCCAATTTTAATCAAGTCCCGTTCAGCGTTGGTTCCCAGCCGATCTCATGCTTATTGTGTTTTTCGACCTCTTACACTTAGATTAATAATCACTTTTAGTTGTTTTAATATGCTCAGACAATCAAGTGCTTAAGTAATTTAGAGATTTTCCGATCACATCCATTCACTGAACAAAAAGAGAATTTCATTTCATATTAAAATTTATACAAGTCATTCGGCTGGAGGATTACCCCCAGCCGGATCTACATTTGGCTCACTTTCTCTCTCATTCTCCTCACCCTCAGCCTCTTCCTCGCTTTCCTCTTCGTCTTGGGGAGCCAGGTCGACCATCCAGGAGAAGTCCTCCTCGGGATAACGCTTCTTGAGCTCGGCCAAGAGGTCCCTGTAAGCATTTACATAAGTGCCGGCCTCCCTTGTTACCGCCTCTTCCTCTTTTGCTTTGAGCTCCTCAGTGAGGTGAGCAACTTCATCGGCCCAGAGCGCCTGAACTTCCTCAAGAACATGATCTCGCTCGGCCAGAACATGAGCTTGCTCGGCCAGCTTGTCCTCGTAGAACTTCATCCACCCCTCAATTTCAGATATGTAGTTCTGAGCGGATGAGAGTTGGGATCGGAGGGAAGCCACTTCATGCCCCATCTTCTCGACCTCCTTACCAAGGTGGTGAGCCTTCTCCCGAACGATGTGCTGATTCACCAAACACTCCACGTTCAGGCTCATGGATTGGGTCAGGATGTCATCAAGATTGTCCAGAGACAGCCTATCCCGATCCTTTCGGAGGCAGATGGAGGACCCCAAGACCTTAGCAAAACCCGAGTTCTCTCGAACCATGCAGTTCTTCTCCAGCGAATGGATCAAGATTTGGGCACCACAGGAAAGGGTCCTTACAGGAGGCTGGGAAGGACCCCCTTCCGCACTCGAAGCGACTGGAGGAGGTGGAGGCGGCTCTTCTTGGCGAGGAGGAGATCGGACCACTTCTATGACCGGCGATCCCGAGGGTTGAGATGAGCCTCCTTGTATTTCCCCAGGTTCATGACCGGGCATTTGAAGCAGCTCGGAACGCTTCATCTCCCGCACCTTCCGGGAGACCTCCCTCTTTCGCCTTCGGCTCTCCTTCGAAGCTTCGCCGCTTGCCATACCTGCACAAAGAAGAGGTCAGTGAGATCGCTAAGGTCCAAAGATCTGAGATATAGGAAAATACCGATGCCGAGGTCAGAGAGCTGAAGCCCGCTATTTTCGCCAGTGATCAACTCCATTGTCTAGTGATGCAGTTCGGCAGTCACCGCATCTAAACAAGAGAACTTCTCCCTGCCCGCCTGATCTTTCAGCTCCATCACCATCAAGCCCTCTTCCCTATTTAGGGTGAGGCACTTTGGAAGTATGGGGCCCTGGTGCAGCTAGCTACGAGGGAAACCCTCAAAGCCGTTCAAAATTTTGTTCCTTAGAATGAAGAAACGATTCTTCTAATTCTTCAGGGAGGAGGGCAATTTGGTGAGAAGCCCGCAATGCGGCTTCGCCTGGAAGAACCAATACTCGTCGTCTTTTCGACGAGTTAATCTATGTAGTTCGGGGAATACCTTAGCTGTAGGACGCAATCCCTTACCTCGGCAGAGGCCTCTGAAGGCTACTAGGATCCGCCACGAGTTCGGATGGACTTGGGCTATGCATACTTGGTGAAATTTTAGGACTTCCTTGAAGAAGTCGTCAAGAGGGAACCGCAGCCCGGCTTTTAGTTGCTATTCGTATACTATAATCATGTCATTCTCTTCGAAGAAGTGATCGGCTCGGAGATCGCCGTGACACCGGATGAGTTCGAATGAATCAGGATAAATGTTGTATTCTTGGCTGAACGATTGTAGGTCGGTTTTTTGAAGAATTGATGGCAGCTCATCCATGGGAAGATTTTCCCTTCCTGAAGAAGGTACATGCCTTGATGGTGCTGCTTGCCCCCGAGCTGGAACAGAGACCCTAGGAGGTTCAGGTCGCACGCTTGGTCTGACCATCTCCACTTCATCAGATGACCATGAGATCTGAACGGAAGGGGGGCTTGCCGCTCTCTGACCCTCGGCGTCGCTCATTTTCAAAGGAAACAAAGAATTTAAACTAAAAGAGGGATCAAAACCCTTACTGGAGTCTGATCGGTGTCGGAAGTACTTGAGAAAATGAGAGAATTTTGAAGTTATTCGCGAGAGGCTAAAAATGACATAAGGGAGCAACTGGCTAACCCTTCCCCTATTTATACCCATCCGAGCATTTAATGCTCACGATGTCCCAAGCAGTGCATCGGTTAACGAGATCCGCCAGTCTTTTCTGACATGAATATTCTAGAGATTCCATAAAGAGAGCGATTAATTATAGAACGGCAGATTAAGGTGTTTTGAATTATGGATCGGATAAGGTCATTCAAATTAAGAGTCGGATCGGGTAAATACTTCAGAGATCGGAAAATAACCAATGAAATAATAATAAAATGATAGTTGTCAAAATAAAATTTTATTTTCGAAATGCTCGGATTACATCATTTGGGCGATCTCTAAGGATCGGATTACATTAACGGTCGGGCTACATCATTTGGGCGATCTCTAAGGATCGGATTACATTGAAAGTAAAATTATATCATCTGGGCGATCTCTAAAGATCGGCAGTACATCCCATCTAATAAAGAGCTATGTCAAAGCCTAGTCTCGTGGCTGAGTAAAAAGATGTGTTAGGCCAGCCATCGACATCGGACAGATGTACAGCTCAGATGGGGGGACTATGACTCTCATAAGGATGAGAGAAGTCGTCATCAATGTTATTGCTCGGAATCGAGCCGCTGTTGGGACACCCAATGTGGTGAGAAGCCAAATGAACTTCAAGGCGCAGTCACCAATGGTAAGGGAAATATTAGCAGTCTTCTCGCCCGAAGTCAGTTCGCCGATTATATCAGCCGAACGATTCGAGATCGACACGATCGAAATCCTCGATCCAAGTTGGTAAGTTAGTCCGATTCTCCCACTGTCATCAATGAGGTTATCATAATTCTCCGATCATCGGGGTCGTAAATTTTCAGTCGGGAAATAAGAAGCACAATCGAAAAAAGATCAAAAGCCACTATCATGGCCGAGACTACTGCCGGAGCAGTTAGAACAGGAATTGTGAGAAGGAAGAGGAGAAAATCAAATGCAGGGGGCTTCCCGGTTGAAGGTATATATAGGAAAATCCGAGCATTTATTGCGGGCGGAAAACGAAGCGAATGCCTCAGAAATCGAGAGAATAAATGCTTTGACTGAACCGGACCGGATGAAGGAGGAGACTGGAGTGGGAGAGATCGGAAAAGAGGAGCCCGGCATAAGAGATCAGAAAAGCATCATGTTGGAAAGACTGGAAAGGAGGGGAGATCGGAAAACAAAGAGAATAAGACGCCTACCGCTGTCGTCATAATCAGAGCCGAGGTAGTTAAAGCGTTGCAGATGAAATCTCTACCGCACGCCCCAAAATCGTCTGCATTATTGACATGTGCCAGAATATGTCATGACAGTGCTGTACATCCTAATCTCCACCATTGATTCGACTTGTAAGGATGAGCTCGGAGCCCTTAGATTAAAGAAGAAGACGACAACACCAGCGCCTTTCACTCCTAGCCCTCGGATCGCCCTTGACAAGAAAATTTTGGGCCTTCAGATTAGAAGAGAGAAAGGACAAATATTTCGGAAGAAATCTCAGCCGTTCGTTCTGATTCTCTTTAATTCTCGAGCCTCAGAACGTGTCCTTTAAAATCCTGACCCTCCATCTCCCTCAAAACAAATCCTGACCCTTCATGGGGAGCACCCGATTCCTATAAATACTTGCATGAAAACTGTTCAAAGGGAGGACAAAAAGAAAGAGGTAGTTATTATAGCGGAAGAACTCTGAAACTTAATTCAGTTCGTTACTCTGCTAATTTTAAGCTTTCATAAGAAAAACTTTTGAAACCAGTTTTCTGAAGTGTTTTCTTGCAAAGGGATTTTTTAATACTGAAACTCTCCATTTTCAGTTCGTTCATTATCCTGTGATGCTCTCACTTTCAGTTCTTTGTTATCTTTATTTCCACTCCCATTGTCTAAGCTCAACTTCATTCAACTCGGTTATTATTTTGACCTGACTGTATTTTAGCGAAGCATCCTTCGTTTCAAGGCGAACCTCAGCCCTCAGGCTAATTAGCCTGCAGTCCTATTACGTTTTATGATTCTACAATTAGTTCAGTAGATTCGGCTCCCTACAGGTGAGTGCTTATATCTCTGCTTTATCAAGGGCTCGTTTTATTTTACGTATTTCCTTTATCTTTATGTTTGTAATTTTCACCAAGTTTATATCGCGTTATAAAATGCAGAGAGAGTCATTCTCGAGTTTACTTCTTTGTTAACCAGTCCATTCTTTTGTTAATCTTTGTTGCTTCTAAATACAAGAGTTCTAGTCCCGAGTAGCGTATAAGTAGTTGGATAAAATGTAGGTAACTGTATCTTAAGCGTTTCTTTAAAATAATAAAAGGTCTGAATAATAAGTCAGGAAAATAGTAAGGCCGAATCACTAGAATAACACAAAAGACAATTGGGTAAGACGTCACAAGGCAGAGTAAAACCAAACCTTAGATAAATAAATGGAATAGATTGGGTATCAAAAGGTACTAGTAAGGCGACCACATAGGAAGGTCGGAAAATTCAGTTTGGTATCCCTTGTCTAGTCACAAGGTACCAATGAGTTAAAAGAAGCCTTATTCCGATCCCTGGCATCTTTGAATGCCAAAACCCTTAGTCTTAGGCTCTTACGAGGTGTAACTGTAATCAAACTTCGAGAGGTCGGAAAGGTCCTTATCCGACTCCCAATAAATATTTTAAAGAGATCGGAGGAGAGTTCTTATCCGATTCTCAACATAAAATTTTAATAAATATTTAAAAGAGATCGGAGGAGAGTTCTTATCTGATTCTCACCTGAAAAATTTTAATGAATACTTAAAAGAGATCGGAGGAGAGTTCTTATCCGATTCTCAAGCCCAAAATTTTAATAATTATTTTAAAGAGATCGGAGGAGAGTTCTTATCCGATTCTCACCTGAAAATTTTTCATAAATATTTAAAAGAGATCGGAGGAGAGTTCTTATCCAATTCTCAAGCCTAAAAACTTTCATAAATATTTTAAAGAGATCGGAGGAGAGTCCTTATCCGATTTTCAAGCCTAAAAATTTTAATAAATATTTTAAAGAGATCGGAGGAGAGTTCTTATCCGATTCTCAAGCCTAAAAATTTTAATAAATATTTTAAAGAGATCGGAGGAGAGTTCTTATCTAATTCTCAACCAAAATTTTAATAAATATTTAAAGGAGATCGGAGGAGAGTTCTTATCCAATTCCCAAATTAAATTTTAACAAATACGTAAAATGATTCCCTAAAATAAAACTAATACGCAGTAGCAACTCTCTAAGGGTCGACTCATTTATTTGTATATCTGGGTAACCCGAATTGGTGAAAAATCAAATATTCCCTTTCATCAAGAGGATTAACATCTCCATTCGAACCTCCTAACTACCAATTCTATTTTATAAAGAGCTTGAAGTTAAATCTGCTTACCCTCATTGAGGGACAAGGTGGGGTGCCTAACACCTTCCCCACCCGTTTACGGACCCCGAACCTAGAATCTCTGTTTTTGAAGTGGTTTCATTTTGATTTATTTTCGTAAATGGTTTTCTTTAATTTCCCTCAAAATTAAAGTGGTGACTCCTCACTCTTTCCCACTTCGGTGAGTGTTCGTCTAGGCGACCGCAAAACACCTTGCGACAGCTTGGCGACTCCACTGGGGAGGCAGTTTCGAAATTTCTACCCAGAGGTCCAAAAGCAGATTTAATTTTATGTTCCTATAAACTAGAATTATATTTAAATAGGTACAATTTACGAAACTCGAAAACCTTAGTTTATTAATGTTTTTTATTTCCACTAACCGCTTTGTTTATTTTTGTTTTATATCCTACAGCATTCTCCGTCTAAAAAGGAAAAATAAAAATCCCCCTGTACTAGGAAGAGGTAAAGGTGTCCCTTCACACACTGAACACTCACACGATATCCTCACACACTTCATCCCTATACTCGGGCTTTCTTACCCTTTTACGAAAATAAAAGGGGGTCATGTAGCGGTACCCGTGGGTTTTACCCCGTTAGTATCCGTGAAGGCTTCTGCTCAAATTGAAACTCGTTCTATTTACTGTGATACCCGTGGAATTTTCCCGACAGTATCATAGGGGATAGAATGGGGCTCTACTGTTTATAGTAGAGGCAATTTGGGAACCTGTGACTTTTAGAAAATTAGACCTTGAGCTTAAACTATCACGATAGCTGGAAGCCGTAGCAAGCTACCCTATAAGATAGAACTATCCGATTAGGTAGCACCCAGCTGGTACTAGGACTCTCCTTATTTTAGGACAAAAGGGGCATACTTACTCTTACCCTATTCTTTTTATTTTATTTTGTTCTTATTTTTAAGGATAATCTTGAATCATACTGTCAAAAAAACCTACACATTTTCCTACTTCGATAAATATGTAGGTATTGCTCTGCCAACAGTATAATTCAAAATTACCTAAATTTACCCTGCTAATAAGTTTTTCCTACAGGCATCACCAAATTAAGGTCTATAAAAGGATAAGCATCATTTTTAACATGGCATCCTCAAGTCAGTCGGCAGAAGAAGTTCTTAAGTCAGAACATAATGCTAAACCATGGCCCAAAAATCATTCTGACTTCAATCTTGCTCAGGTCCAATGGAGGTAATGAGCTAGTATCACTGTGTGGGGGCACTGAACTATTTTTGGGCCATTGTTTAGCAAAATTGTGAATGAATAGTATAACTCCCGTAGGAACCCCCTCGTTAGGGTTATGTGAAAAATTGGATGTGCCATATGGATAGGTATCATAGATGCGCATTCAATTCAGTCATTCACAGTCAGACTCTCGAATGATGCCATGATAAAATTGATGCAATCATCTTTCTGCAGATTTCATTTTGGCTCCCAAATGCCACTGTATCCTTTGTCCGAACCAGGACCTTTAGTTTTTTTTACAAATTCAAAATTCATTAAAAGCTTTTATTTTCCTACAGAAAATCAACATTGCTTCAAACAAAGCAAGTCTGACCAGGCACACGGTTCAACCCAGACGAGTGTACTTAACGAGATCCCGAACAAAGAAGATAATGGAAGACCAGGAACAAGTTTAGAACCTACAAGGGCAAGTGTCCGAGCTAAAAGATCAAGTCTCAGAACTTATGAGACTAATGAGGGAGATGTCCCAGAATAAACCTGCTTCTGAACCTAACTTACCACTACCTCCCCCACCACCTACAACAATTGATCCTCATCAAGCTTCAACCTCTTTCACCTTCCAGTCACCTATCCCGGATCTGACAATCACTGTCAACCCAGCTACCATAAATAATGACCTACCTTTCTCCCATTACCCAGCCGTACCCTTCAATACTAATTCCTCCAGTTCACTCCACCCCTCATCTCCCAACTAGGGGAGCATTTCATGCAGTAGGAGGAGAAAATAGGACCAGGGAAAATAAGAAGCTGTCTGCTCTAGAGGAGAGATTGAGAGCAATAGAGGGGCTGAACATGCATGGTTCAGTCGATGTGGCATCACTTAGATTGGTGCCAGACGTGGTAGTGCCGCCCAAGTTCAAAATCTTTGACTTCGATAAGTACACCGGGAACTCAGACCCCCGCATTCACCTGGCAGCCTACATTGCCAAAATGTCTGCCTTGATAGAAGATGATAGACTTCTCGTCCACTTCTTTCATGAGAGTCTCTCCGGGGTAGCCCTAAGATGGTGTATACAGTTGGATAGGAGCAAACTGCGCTCCTAGAAGGATTTGGCTGATGCTTTCCTGAGGCGGTATAAGTATAACTGTGATGTAGCCCCTACGAGGAGAGACCTCCAAAACCTAGTGCAGAAGGACAGGGAAAGCTTCAAGGAATATGCCCAAAGATGGAGGGAGAAGGCTGCAGAAGTATATCCTCCAGTAACCGACAATGAACTATGCTCCCTGTTCATCGAGACATTGAAGGCTCCTTACTTCAACTTGATGATCGGAAACACTTCCAACAGCTTCTCGGATATTATCCAAGCTGGCGAAAGGATAGAAGCTAATTTAAGGATGGGACGACTGCAGGAGTTGACTGAGAATCCTGCGAAGAAGACTGCCAATTTTGGAAAGAAAAAGGAGGGAGATGTGCACTCCATCACCCGGCAAAACAATTACTCCCCACTTCCTCAAAATAATTACCGGCCATACCCTCCCCCTCATGGCCAAAGCATTGCAAACATCCCACCTCCTTTCCCAAATTATCCACACCTGCGCCCACAGTACCCACCACTTACAAATTACCAACCCAGACCACCTCCTCCTTCTACTCAACCTAGACCACCCCAAAACAACCCGAGACCACTAAGAAACTCTGATCCACCTCTGCCCCTCCCACTCAGCGAAATATACCGATACCTCGTCGGTATAAACCAGATAGTACCCGTTCCCTTTGACCCAATTCAGCCACCATACCCCAGGTGGTATGATGCCACTGCCCGTTATGAGTATCATGGAGGGGCACAAGGGCATTCAACCGATAACTGCGGGGCACTCAGAGGGAGAGTGCACGCTTTAATCAGGAACGGGTGGTTGAAGATTGAAGGAAATGGTTCCCTCCCCAACGTTACCTCAAACCCGTTGCCCAATCATAATGCGGGCAATGGTGTAAATATGATAGACTCAGATGGAGAAGGGTCAACCCCAGAGGTAGATGAGCTGATTTCTCACTTTGAGGCAATTTTTAGGATGGCAGTAAGGGAAGGTTACCTTTACCCTCAAGCATTAGAACCTGAAGATGGGGCCGGTTGCTCCTATCATGGAGGGGCAGCTAACCACCAGCTGCAAAATTGTGAAGAGTTTAAGAAAGAGGTTCAGAACTTACTGTCCCTCAAGGTCTTGAGATGCCAGACAAGGTCGAAGATGGAGGGCGGAGTAAATACAGCCCGACTCGGCCAAAACACCTCCACCCCTAATCACAGAATTACTTTCTCACCCCCAGTATCTTCACCTCTAGTGACAATCATCCGAACCCCACCTCAGCTCCCCGTCACAAATACCCATGCCATACCTTGGAATTATAACTTCCAGGTTTTCATCCAAGGAGCGTCAAGCAGTACATCGGCTCCTAATCTTGCTTCACCTTCAGCACCTCCAAAAACGTGATTCACTCCTCATGAGCATTTTAAAATGACTTATGTCGGACCTACCAGCAGTACTACTCCCCAGGCTAATCCTCAGCCCGCCACTGCCACAAAATCTTCCTCGCTTGAATCAGAGGTTGAGTTTATAACCAGAAGTGGAAGATGTTACGGGCATGATGAAAAAGAAAAAAAGAGAAGGAAAGTAAAAATGGGAGAGTCACAGAAGATTACAGAAGAAGAGGTTGAGAAAACGGAGGAAGTAGAACCTACCGGACCAGGAGAGGAAGAGGAGTTGCTGCTTCAAACAGTTAAGGAAGACGCCTGCCCGAATTTCACTATTATCACTAATTCTGAGCTCAGAGGTGCACTGTCAAGCCCTGCAGAAAATTCTGGATCAGGCCTTTGTGAACCTCGACATCACACCGGGTCAGTTTGAGAAGATAGTGGGATAAATCCAGGCATCCAGTTTTGTCACCTTTTCTGAAGAAGAGATAGACCCTATAGGCTTAACGCACACTAAAGCTCTGCATGTGACAGTGAAATGTAAAGGTTGTATAGTGGCCAAGGTCCTTATTGACAATGGATCGGGGCTCAATGTACTGCCTAGTGCCACCTTGGCCAGGCTACCATTTGACCGATCGAATATACGCCAGAGTGCTATGGTGGTAAGAGCCTTTGACGGTACAAGGAGAGAAGTGCTGGGAGACATTGACTTACCCCTCCAAATTGGCGCATGCACCTTCAACGTCACATTCCAAGTGATGAACATAGAACCTGCCTACACTATGTTGCTAGGGAGGCCTTGGATCCATTCAGCGAATGCCGTTCCCTCAACCCTGCACCAGAAGATAAAGTACATTATGGACGGTAAAATCATCACTGTGAGAGGGGAAGAAGCCATATTGGTCACCAAGCCACAATCACTTCCTTATGTGGAAGCTGCCGAGGAGTCGTTGGAAAGCTCCTTCCAAGCCCTCGAATTACAAGAAACTATCTCAAAAAATGAAGGGGCTATGGCTATGGTAGCCAAGGTGATGTCAAGGAGTGGGTATGAAGAGGGCAAAGGCCTAGGCGCCGCATTGCAAGGGATTGTCGAACCTATACCGGCTATCCAGAAGGTAGGCCATTGCGGTTTGGCTTATGAGGAGGACGCCTTCATGGATGGGCGATTCTGGATGAGAAATCAACTTCGGGATCAAAGATTTGATCAGAAAATCGGGAGGATGAAGGTAGTCTCGAGAATCACGGAAGTCTTCACTAAACCGGTCATTGAAAATCCGGCAGAGGTGGAAGAATCACCCGATGAACCATCCATTGATGTCATCCACTTGGATTCCTTGTATGAGGCTCTGGTCTCCCCAATGGCTGAAGGGCAAGAACTGGACAACTGGATAGCGGAGGACATCCCTGTACTTAATTTCGAGTAAAGTACCTTTGGTTATCCACACTTGATCACTTTGTCCATGGTGGCAAGTGTAATATTGTAAATGGACCCTTTTCTTATGTCATCAATCTTAATGAATTAATAGCGCATTTTATATCCTATTCTCCTTTTCTTTCCTTTTGAATTCCATCCTTATAATATATTCTATTTTCGTTCATTCAGGACCATTCATCAATTAACACATAATAATTCAATAGACTCAGAAATTCCTCTGGTTAATTTTGAAATCCCCATAACTGCCATTACTTTAAGTGATTCTGAGGTGGAGCTCACAGAAGAAAGGGATGAAAGGGATGAACCTTCCCTAGTGCCTTGTGGAGACGAAACACATACCATAAACTTAGGCACCGAAGAAGTAAAAAGGGAACTTAAGGTTGTAGAGAGTGAAGAATTGGGAGATATGATCAGTTTGCTCAAAGAATTCCTAGATGTATTTTCATGGAGCTATGACGATATGATTGGTTTCGACCCCCAGATAGTGACGCACAAAATTCCTCTAATTTCGGGGACAATCCCGGTAAAGCAGAAATTAAGAAGAATGAATCCTGAAACACTGCTCAAAGTTAGGGATGAGGTCAAGAAATAGTATGATGCTGGGTTTCTGGAAGTAGTCAAATATTCCCAATGGATAGCTAACGTTGTCCCAGTAATGAAGAAGGATGGGAGAGTTAGGATGTGCGTTGATTACAGGGACCTTAATAAAGCGAGCTTGAAAGATGATTTCCCTCTCTCCCACATTGATGTGTTAGTAGACAATGCTGCAGGATTGGGCAGGTGTTCGTGTATCGATGGGGCATCGGGATACAATCAAATCCCAATGGATGAGGGAGACAAGGAGAAAATTGCTTTTATCACTCAATGGGGGGTATTTTGCTATCGGGTCATGCCTTTCGGGTTAAAGAATGCTGGAGCCACCTACCAACGCGCTATGGTCACATTATTCCACGATATGATGCATAAAGAAGTGGAGGTGTACATGGATGATATGATCATCAAATCTAGGGGAGAAGAGAGTCATGTGCAAGTGATGAGGAAAGTATTTGGGAGACTCAGGAAATATCAGCTGAAATTGAACCCTGCCAAATGCATATTCGGAGCTAGATCTGGGAAATTGTTGGGATTCATAGTGAGTGAGAAAGGAATAGAAGTTGATCCGGACAAAGTCCGAGCCATTCAAGAGGTGCCATCCCCAAAAATAGAAAGGGAGGTGCGCAGTTTCCTGGGGAAGTTGAACTACATATCAAGGTTTATTTCCAATCTCACCGCCAAAGCTGAACCTATTTTTAGGCTACTCCGAAAGAACAACACCACTTAATGGGATTCAGTTTGTCAAGGGGCCTTTGAGAAAATCAAGCGGTACCTGTCCAACCCACCAGTATTGGTTCCGCCGGTGGCAGGAAGGCCTTTGATTATGTATATGGCAGTCCAACAAAACTCAATGGGATGTGTTTTGGGGCAACATGATGATACCGGTCAAAAGGAAAGGGCTATTTATTACCTGAGCAAAAAGTTCAATGATTGTGAATCAAGGTATTCTTCCTAGAGAGAACTTGCTGCGCGTTAGCCTGGACAGCGAATCGCCTCAAGCACTACATGTTGAATCACAAGACATGGCTCATTTCTAGAATGGATCCTATCAAGTATGTATTCGAAAGCCCATTCGTGCCAGGAAGGATAGCCAAGTGGCAGGTCATACTATCTCAATATGATATTGTCTATATGACCCGGAAAGTAGTGAAAGGTAGCGTGATCGCTGACCTCCTAGCAGAAAACCCTATCCAGGATTATGAGGCTCTGGATTTTGAGTTCCCTGATGAGCATATTAACAAAGTAGACTGCGAAGAAGAAGAGCCAGCTGATGTATGGGAAATGTATTTCGACGGAGCTGTCAATTTGTCCGGTAATGGAATCGGAGCTGTATTGGTATCCCCGGATGGAAAACACTTTCCGATAGCTATCAAGTTGAGATTTGACTGCACCAACAATGTCGCAGAATACGAAGCTTGTGTGATAGGTTTACAAGCTGCCATCGAAATGAAAGTCAGGAAGTTGGAGGTATATGGAGAGTCAGCCCTGATCATTTATCAAGTCAAGGGAGAATGACAAACTAAGGATCTGAAGCTAATCCCATATCAGAAGTATTTACTGGAGTTGATTAAGAAATTCGATGAAATCTCTTTCACTCACCTTAGTCGAGACAAGAATCAATTTGCAGACGCCTTGGCCACCTTGGCTGTTATGGCTCAAATTGAAGAAGGGCAGACGACTCAGGTATTAAAGATTAAAGCAAGGAATGAGCCGGCTTACTGCTTCATGATCGAAGAAGAACCTGATGGTAAACCTTGGTATCATGACATCCTGGTTTACATCAGAACCAGAGAGATCCCTTCAGGGGCAGGAAAAAACGAAAGGAGGATGATTCAGAGATTAGCATTGGGATACTTCCCCAGTGGAGAAATTCTATACAAAAGGAGCTCCAACGGTGAATTGTTGAGATGTGTGGATGCGAAGGAGGCAAAGAGAATCCTTTTTGAGACTCATGAGGAAAATTGTGCAACCCATGCCAATGGGCATATGATGGCTAAGCGAATCATGCGACGGGGATATTTTTGGACTACCATGGAAAAGGACTGCATCGAGTATTTCCGAAAGTGCCATAAGTGCCAAATCTATGCGGATCCGATAAATGTTCCGCCTCACCAATTATTCAACCTTGTCTCACCTTGGCCTTTCGCAATGTGGGGCATCGATGTGATTGGTCCCATCAACCCTAAGGCATCTAATGGGCACAGATTTATCCTGGTAGCTATCGATTATTTTTCTAAATGGGTCGAAGCAACATTATATGCTCACATTACACAAAACACATTCCTCAAATTCCTCAAAAATAATATCATCTGCCGGCACGGCCTCCCCAATGAAATCGTCACTGACAACGCCAAGAATTTGAATAGCCCAAAGATCCAGAAATTATGTGATCAATACAGGATTCGACATCTCAATTCCTCCCCATACCGTCCCCAGATGAATGGAGCGGTGGAAGCTGCAAACAAAAATCTCAAGAGAATAATCCAGAAAATGACGGTCACTTATAGGGATTGGCATGATATGCTCCCCTACGCTCTTCATGCATACCGGACTTCTGTAAGGACATCAACTGGGGCAACTCCATACTCACTGGTTTACGAGATGGAAGCTGTACTACCTATTGAGGTAGAAATTCCTTCTCTAAGAATTCTGAAAGAATCGGGGATTGATGAGTCGGAATGGATCCAGTCAAGGTTGGACCAATTAAACTTGCTGGATGAGAAGAGGTTAGCAGCAGCATGTCATGGGCAGTTATACCAGAGAAGAATTGCTAGGGCATTTGACAAAAGTGTTCGCCCACGCGAATTTCAACCCGGGGACCTAGTTCTGAAGAAAGTTCTCCCGAATCAAAATGATCCCCGGGGTAAATGGTCACCAACCTACGAGGGACCCTATGTGGTTAAAAAAGCATTTTCTGGTGGGGCCTTGATCTTGACCCAAATGGACGGTGAAGAATTTCCAAGACCTGTGAATGCTGATGCCGTCAAAAGATACTATGCCTAAAAAAAAAAAAAAAAAAAAAGAGTAGGGGTGAAAACCCGAAAGGGCGCTTCTAGCAAAATGTGTGAAAGAAGGCAAAAACCCTCGAATGGCGCTTTCTGTAAAATGAGTGAAGGATGAAAACCCGAAAGGGCACCCTAAAAGAGCGAGCTAAAAAAAAAAATATAGGGGTGAAAACCCGAAAGGGCATCCCAAGAACCAAAAGGGAGAAATAATGAACGGGGCATGAAATCGAGGATGAAAATAAACCGTCATGGCATGAGGCTTTAGAGTACTTGAAATAAGGGCAGTTAAGAGACTTCAAAGCTAACTACAAGGAATATGTGAGATCTACCCTTGTACCTTTTTCTTTAAAACCGTACCATTGTTTCTTTAAACCATAATAAAGTCATACTTTCTTTGTGTTTATCTCTTTGCTTTTATCTTTCCCTATACTCACTCTTTAATATTATCCTTCTTCAATCTCTTTATCTAATGCGCTATTAATCATTCAAAATTTTGCCATAAGATTAGGATTTGAAAATTGATAACCTCATGTACTTTGCTATGAGATTTGCAGGGGATTGCCTAAAAAAAAAAAAAAAAAAACTAGAGGTTAAAACCTGGAAGGGCGCTTCTAGTCAAATGGACGAAAGGAAAGTGAAAACTCGCAAGGGCGCTTTTCGCAAAATAAGAAGAAATTCAAGAACAGAAAAGGGGCATTCGAAGAAAGGAGGTTGTAGGTCAAGTTTTGTAACTCGTCCTCCATTAATCATTGGCCTTCAGGATCCTGTTAAGTACACTTCATCGGGGAAGAACTTCTCGTGTTGGGATTAGACTTGCTTTGTAAGTTGATTTTAATTTTTCAGCATTTAAATTTCCTATTAATCAACCTCTGGTTCCTTGATCTAAGTTGATTTTAATTTTCCTGTATTTTAAATTTCCTTTTGATCAACCTCTGGTTCCTTGATCTAAGTTGATTTTAATTTTCCTGCATTTTAAATTTCCTGTTGATCAACCTCTGGTTCCTTGACCTAAGTTGATTTTAATTTTCAGAATTTTAAATTTCCTGTTATCAACCTCTGGTTCCTTGATCTAAGTTGATTTTAATTTTCAGCATTTTAAATTTCCTGTTATCAACCTCTGGTTCCTTGATCTAAGTTGATTTTAACTTTCAGCATTTTAAATTTCCTGTTATCAACCTCTGGTTCCTCGATCTAAGTTGATTTTAATTTTCAGCATTTTAAATTTCTTGTTATCAACCTCTGGTTCCTCGATCTAAGATGATTTTAATTTTCAGCATTTTAAATTTCCTGTTATCAACCTCTGGTTCCTTGATCCAAGTTGGTTTTAATTTTCTAGCATTTTAACTCCTGTTACCAATCTCTAGGTCACAAACTTAAGTAGGCTTTAGTTTCCTAACCTTGAACACCTAATCGCCCAAAATATGAGTATGAATCTTTACATAATTCCTACACGGGAAAATTCTTCCCTTTAATAGAAAATACGCAAAGAGGGGCAGCTGTCGACACCATATTTTGGCCGATCCCCGGAATCAATAAATTTCGAAACCGATCCCCAGCACTAGGTCTCCCTTTTCTAGCCAATTACATTTCTGATCTCTCTTTGCTGGACAACCACATTTCCTATCTCTCCTCAAAAGGAATCGAATCAATACTAAGTCCCCATATCATTTTAAAGCCTCACCGACCTCTCTAACCAATTGTCAAATCTCCCGACTAGTCAATTACATTCCCGATCTCTCTTGACAAACGAAATTGAACCAACACTAGATCTTTATGTCACCATTTTTATTGCCGATCTCCCTTTTAAAAGTTTAGGAATAATCAAGTTAAGGTTCCAATCCGGTTTAATGATGATCCCGATTTTAAGTGTTAAAGTCAAATTCCAATTTTAATCAAGTCCCATTCAGCATTGGTTCCCAGCCGATCTCATGCTTATTGTGTTTTCTGACCTCTTACACTTAGATAAATAATCACTTTTAGTTGTTTTAATATGCTCAGACAATCAAGTGCTTAAGTAATTTAGAGATTTTCCGATCACATCCATTCACTGAACAAAAAGAGAATTTCATTTCATATTAAAATTTCTACAAGTCATTCGGCTGGAGGATTACCCCCAGCCTTATCTACATTTGGCTCACTTCCACTCTCAGTCTCCTCACCCTCAGCCTCTTCCTCGCTTTCCTCTTCGTCTTGGGGAGCCAGGTCAACCATCCAGGAGAAGTCCTCCTCGGGATAACGCTTCTTGAGCTAGGCCAAGAGGTCCCTGTGAGCATTTACATAAGCGCCGGCCTCCCTTGTTACCGCCTCTTCCTCTTTCGCTTTGAGCTCCTCAGTGAGGTGAGCAACTTCACCGGCCCAGAGCACCTGAACTTCCTCAAGAACATGATCTCGCTCGGCCAGAACATGAGCTTGCTTGGCCAGCTTGTCCTCGTAGAACTTCATCCGCCCTTCAATTTCAAATATGCAGTTCTGAGCGGATGAGAGTTGTGATCGGAGGGAAGCCACTTCATGCCCCATCTTCTCGACCTCCTTACCCAGGCAGTGAGCCTTCTCCCAAACGATGTGCTGATTCACCAAACACTCCACGTTCAGGCTCATGGATCGGGTCAGGATGTCATTAAGATTGTCCGGAGACAGCCTATCCCGATCCTCCCGGAGGCAGATGGAGGACCCCAAGACCTTAGCAAAACCCGGGTTCTCTCGAACCGTGCGGTTCTTCTCCAGCGAATGGATCAAGATTTGGGCACCATGGGAAAGGGTCCTTACAGGAGGTCGAAGGACCCCTTCGCACTCGGCGATCGAGGAGGTGGAGGCGGCTCTTCTTGGCGAGGAGGAGATCGGACCACTGCTATGATCGGCGGTCCCGAGGGTTGAGATGAGCCTCCTTGTACTTCCCCAGGTTCATGACCAGGCGTTTGAAGCATCTCGGAACGCTTCACCTCCAGCACCTTCAGGGAGACCTCCCTCTTCTGCTTTCGGCTCTCCTTCGAAGCTTCGCCGCTTGCCATACCTGCACAAAGAAGAGGTTAGTGAGATCGCTAAGGTCCAAAGATCTGAGATATAGGACAATACCGATGCCGAGGTCAGAGAGCTAAAGCCCCCAATTTTCGCCAGTGATCAACTCCATTGTCCAGTGATGCAGTTCGGCAGTCACCGCATCTAAACAAGAGAACTTCTCTCTGCCCGCCTGATCTTTCAGCTCCATCACCATCAGGCCCTTTTCCCTATTTAGGGTGAGGCGCTTCAGAAGTACGGGGCCCTGGTGCAGCCAGCTACGAGGGAAACCCTCAAAGCCGTTCGAAATTTTGTTCCTTAGAATGAAGAAGCGATTCTTCCAATTCTTCAGGGAGGAGGGCAGATCGGTGAAAAGCCCGCAATGCGGCTTCGCCTGGAAGAACTAATACTCGTCGTCCTTTCGACGAGTTAATCTATATAGTTCAGCGAATACCTTAGCTGTAGGACGCAATCCCTTAGCTCGGCAGAGGCCTCTGAAGGCTACTAGGATCTGCCACGAGTTCGGATGGACTTGGGCTATGCACACTTGGTGAAATTTTAGGACTTCCTTGAAGAAGTCGTCAAGAGGGAACCGCAGCCCATCTTTTAGTTGCTCTTCGTATACTATAATCATGTCGTTCTCTTCGAAGAAGTGATTGGCTCGGAGATTGCCGTGACACCAGATGAGTTCGAATGAATCAGGATGAATGTTGTATTCTTGGCTGAACGATTGTAAGTCGGTTTCTTGAAGAATTGATGGCAGCTCGTCCATGGGAAGATTTTCCCTCCCTGAAGAAGGTACATGCCTTGATGGTGCTGCTTGCCCCCTAGCTAGAACAGAGACCCTAGGAGGTTCAGGTCGCACGCTTGGTCCGACCACCTCCACTTCATCAGATGACCACGAGATTTGAACGAAAGGGGGGTTTGCCGCTCTCTGACCCTCGGCGCCTCTCATTTTCAAAGGAAACAAAGAATTTAAACTAAAAGAAGGATCAAAACCCTTACCGGAGTCTGATCGGTGTCGGAAGTACTTGAGAAAACGAGAGAATTTTGAAGTTGTTCGCGAGAGGCTGAAAATGAGCAACTGGCTAACCCTTCCCCTATTTATACCCGTCCGAGCATTTAATGCTCACGATGTCCCAAGCAGCGTATCGATTAACGAGATCTACCAGTCTTTTCTGACATGAATATTTCGGAGATTCCATAAAGAGAGCAGTTAACTATAAAGCGGCAGATTAAGGTGTTTTGAATTATGGATCGGATAAGGTCATTCAAATTAAGAGTCAGATCGGGTAAATACTTCGGAGATCGGAAAATAACCAATGAAATAATAATAAAATGATAGTTGTCAAAATAAAATTTTATTTTCGAAAAGCTCGGATTACATCATTTGGGCGATCTCTAAGGATCGGATTACATTAAAGGTCGGGCTACATCATTTGGGCGATCTCTAAGGATTGGATTACATTGAAAGTAAAATTACATCATTTGGGCGATCTCTAGAGATCGGCAGTACATCCCATCTAATAAAGACCTATGTCAAAGCCTAGTCTCGTGGCTGAGTCAAAAGATGTGTTAGGCTAGCCATCGACATTGGACAGATGTACAGCTCAGATGGGGGGACTATGACTCTCATGAGGATGAGAGAAGTTGTCATCAATGTTATTGCTCGGACACCCAATGTGGTGAGGAGCCAAATGAACTTCAAGGCGCAGTCACCAATGGTAAGGGAAATATTAGCAGTCTTCTCGCCCGAAGTCAGTTCGCCGATTATATTGGCCGAACGATTCGAGATCGACACGATCGAAATCCTCGATCCAGGTCGGTAAGTTAGTCCGGTTCTCCCATTGTCATCAAATGAGGTTATCATAATTCTCCGATCACCGGGGTCATAAATTTTCAGTCGAGAAATAAGAAGCACAATCGAAAAAAGATCAAAAGCCACTATCATGGCCGGGACTACTACCAGAGCCGTTAGAACAGGAATTGTGAGAAGGAAGAGGAGAAAATCAAATGCGGGGGGCTTCCCAGTTGAAGGTATATATAGGAAAATCCGAGCATTTATTGCAGGCGAAAAACGAAGCGAATGCCTCGGAAATCAAGGGAATAAATGCTTTGACTGAACCGGACCGGATGGAGGAGGAGACTGGAGTAGGAGAGATCAGAAAAGAGGAGCTCGGCATAAGAGATCGGAAAAGCATCATGTTGGAAAGACCGAAAAGGAGGGGAGATCGGAAAACAAAGAGAATAAGATGCCTACCGCTGTCGTCATAATCAGAGCCGAGGTAGTTAAAGCGTTGCAGATGAAATCTCTACCACACGCCCCAGAATCTCCCGCATTACTGATATGTGCCAGAATATGTCATGACAGTGCTGTACATCCTAATCTCCACTATTGATTCGACTTGTAAGGACGAGCTCGGAGCCCTTGGATTAAAGAAGAAGATGACAAGACCAGCGCCTTTCACTCCTAGCCCTCGGATTGCCCTTGACAAGAAAATTTTGGGCCGTCAGATTAGATGAGAGAAAGGACAAATATTTTGGAAGAAATCTCAGCCGTCCGTTCTGATTCTCTTTAACTCCCGAGCCTCAGATCGTGTCCTTTAAAATCCTGACCCTCCATCTCTCTCAAAATAAATCCTGACCCTTCATAGGGAGCACCCGATTCCTATAAATACCTGCATGAAAACTGTTCAAAGGGAGGACAAAAAGAAAGAGGTAGTTATTATAGCGGAAGAACTCTGAAACTTAATTCAGTTCGTTACTTTGCTAATTTTAAGCTTTCATAAGAAAAACTTTTGAAACTAGTTTTCTGAAGTGTTTTCTTGCAAAGGGATTTTTGAATACTGGAACTCTCCGTTTTTAGTTCGTTCATTATCCTGTGACGCTCTCACTTTCAGTTCTTTGTTATCTTTATTTCCACTCCCATTGTCTAAGCTCAACTTTATTCAACTCGGTTATTATTTTGACCTGACTGTATTTTAGCGAAGCATCCTTCGTTTCAAGGCAAACCTCAACCCTCAGGCTAATTAGCCCGCAGTCCTATTACGTTTTATGATTCTACAGTTAGTTCAGTAGATTCGGCTCCCTACAGGTGAGTGCTTATATCTCTGCTTTATCAAGGGCTCGTTTTATTTTACGTATTTCCTTTATCTTTATGTTTGTAATTTTCACCAATTTATATCGCGTTATAAAATGCGGAGAGGGTCATTCTCGAGTTTACTTCTTTGTTAACCAGTCCATTCTTTTATTAATCTTTGTTGCTTCTAAATACAAGAGTTCTAGTCCCGAGTAGCGTATAAGTAGTTGGATAAAATGTAGGTAACTGTATCTTAAGCGTTTCTTTAAAATAATAAAAGGTCTGAATAACAAGTCATGAAAATAGTAAGGCCGAATCACTAGAATAACACAAAAGACAATTGGGTAAGACGTCACAAGGCAGAGTAAAACCGAACCTTAGATAAATAAATGGAATAGATCGGGTATCAAAAGGTACTGGTAAGGCGACCACATAAGAAGGTCGAAAAATTCAGTTTGGTATCCCTTGTCTAGTCACAAGGTACCAATGAGTTAAAAGAAGCCTTATTCCGATCCCCGGCATCTTTGAATGCCAAAACCCTTAGTCTTAGGCTCTTACGAGGTGTAACTGTAATCAAACTTCGAGAGGTCGGAAAGGTCCTTATCCGACTCCCAATAAATATTTTAAAGAGATCGGAGGAGAGTTCTTATCCGATTCTTAACCTAAAATTTTAATAAATATTTAAAAGAGATCGAGGAGAGTTCTTATCCGATTCTCACCTGAAAAATTTTAATGAATACTTAAAAGAGATCGGAGGAGAGTTCTTATCCGATTCTCAACCTAAAATTTTAATAAATATTTAAAAGAGATCGGAGGAGAGTTCTTATCCGATTCTCACCTGAAAAATTTTAATGAATACTTAAAAGAGATCGGAGGAGAGTTCTTATCCGATTCTAAAGCCTAAAATTTTAATAAATATTTTAAAGAGATCGGAGGAGAGTTCTTATCTGATTCTCACCTGAAAAATTTTCATAAATATTTAAAAGAGATCGGAGGAGAGTTCTTATCCAATTCTCAAGCCTAAAAATTTTCATAAATATTTTAAAGAGATCGGAGGAGAGTCCTTATCCGATTTTCAAGCCTAAATATTTTAATAAATATTTTAAAGAGATCGGAGGAGAGTTTTTATCCGATTCTCAAGCCTAAAAATTTTAATAAATATTTTAAAGAGATCGAAGGAGAGTTCTTATCCGATTCTCAACCAAAATTTTAATAAATATTTAAAGGATATCGGAGGAGAGTTCTTATCCGATTCCCAAATTAAATTTTAACAAATACGTAAAATGATTCCCTAAAATAAAACTAATATGCAACAGCAACTCACTAAGGGTCGACTCATTTATTTATATATCTGGGTAACCCGAATTGGTGAAAAATCAAATATTCCCTTTCATCAAGAGGATTAACATCTCCGTTCAAACCTCCTAACTACCAATTCTAGTTTATAAAGAGCTTGAAGTTAAATCTACTTACCCTCATTGAGGGACGAGGTGGGGTGCTTAACACCTTCCCCACCCGTTTACGGACCCCGAACCTAGAATCTCTGTTTTTGAAGTGGTTTCATTTTAATTTATTTTTCGCAAATGGTTTTCTTTAATTTTCCTCAAAATTAAAGTGGCGACTCCTCACTCTTTCCCACTTCGATGAGTGTTCGTCCAGGCGACTACAAAATACCTTGCGACACAACTCAAGTTCAAAATATATTTGGCACTTAAGATTAGGTAATGTTGCAGAAGATAGGATTGCAAAACTAGAGAAAATGGGGATTTTATCCTCATTGGGTTTTGGACCTACTCTAAGTTGTGAATCCTGCCTTCAGGGAAAAATGACTAGATCACCATTTGTTGGACAAAGACTTAGAGCTGAAAATGTTTTGGAACTAATACATAGTGATGTATATGGTTTATTTAAGGAAATGGTTAGAGGCAGTTTTCATTACTTTATTATCTTTACTGATGATAAATCAAGGTTTGGGTATTTGTATTTGATGAAATACAAACATGAATCTTTTGAAAAGTTCAAAGAATTTAAATCTGAAGTAGAAAATCAAATAGGAAAAATTATTAAAACTCTTCGATCAGATCGTGGAAGTGAATACTTAAGTACTGAACTTGATGAATACTTGAAAGAACATGGCATTGTTTCCCAATTGACTCCTCCAGGAACACCACAGCTGAATGGTGTATCTGAAAGGAGAAATCATACCCTATTAGATATGGTGCATAGTATGATGAGCTACACTGATATGCCAATCTCCTTTTGGGGATTTGCATTAGAATCAGCTTTGCATATTCTTAATAGGATTCCATCAAAATCAGTTTCTTCCACACCTTATGAGATATGGCATGGAAGAAAACCAAGTCTTAAACATGTTAAGATTTGGGGTTGTCCAACTTATATCAAAAAGCTGGACAATGATAAATTGGAAACCATATCAGAAAAAGGTCGATTTGTTGGATATCTAAAAGAGAGTTTTGGATATTATTTTTATTTGCTTACATCACAAAAGGTTGTGGTAAGTAGAGATGCCATATTTCTTGAACAACAGTTTATTCAAGAAGGAGGCAAAGGAAGGCAAATAGAATTAAAATTAGAGAATTCTGACCAACCAACATATCAAATGGATATAGATACATCTAGTCAACCTACACCTATTGATGAAACATCTACAGTAATTCCTCACAGATCCACCAGGATATCTCACCCACCAGTGAGATATGGTTTCCTTCATGAAGATGAACAAGAGTTGTTTACACATGAAGAAGTAGATCATGGAGATGATCCACTTACCTATGAAGAAGCTATATCAGATATAGACTCTTCAAAATGGATTGATGCTATGAAATCCGAAATTGATTCCATATATAAGAATTAAGTTTGGGATCTTGTTGACCCACCTAAAGGTATTGTACCTACAGGGAATAAATGGATTTTCAATAAGAAAATTGGTTCTGATGGAAAGGTAGAGACCTATAAAGCAAGGCTAATAGCAAAAGGGTTTCACCAAAGGTAAGGAATCGATTATGAGGAGACTTTCTCTCCTATTGCCATGTTTAAATCAATTAGGATTCTATTAGCAATAGCTGCATACTATGATTATGAGATTTGGCAAATGGATGTCAAAACATCTTTTCTCAATGGATACAATGAAGAAAACATTTTCATGGAACAACCTAGGGGTTTTGAATCCAAAGATGGTTCCAAAGTATGCAAGCTAAAGGGATCCATTTATGGGTTAAAACAAGCTTCGAGGAGTTGGAACATCCATTTTGATTAAGCCATTAAGTCATTTGGTTTTATCAAAAAATGAGGATGAGCCATGTGTATATAAGAAGGTTAGTGATAGTGCTGTCACATTTCTTGTCTTATTTGTGGATGATATTTTGTTGATGGGTAACGACATAGGTATGTTGACAACTGTAAAGGTATGGTTGTTAAATACATTCTCCATGAAAGACTTAGGGGAGGCAACCTATATTCTAGAGTGAAAATAATAATTGGTTTATCTCAAAGTCTATACTTGGAAAAGGTGTTAAAGAGGTTTAACATGCTTGATTCCAAGAGAGGATTGTTACCAGTGAGACATGGTATCCACCTTTCCAAAAAGATATCTCCAAAGACACCTAAAGAAAGAGATAAAATGGCTAGGATTTCATATGCTTCGGCTATTGAAAGTTTGATGTATGCAATGTTGTGTATTAGGCTGGATATCGCATATGCTGTTAGTTTGACCAGCAGGTTTCAATCCAATCCATGTTTGGAACACTGGATAGCTGTCAAGAATATCCTTAAGTAATTGAGAAGAACTAAGGATTTACTCTTGATTTATGGAGGTGGTGACTTGCAATTGAATGGTTATATTGATTCTGATTTCCAATCAGATATCGATGATAGAAAGTCTACCTTTGGGTTTGTGTTCATCTGTAATGGAGGTGCAGTCAGTTGGAAGAGTTCCAAACAGAGTATGACTGCAGATTCCACTATAGAGGCCAAGTATATTGCTACATTAGATGCTGCAAAAGAGGTTGTTTGGATATAAGGAACCCCGGTCTCACCAGAAATTCAAACACATAAAAAGGCGCTACCAGATTATCAGAGAGATAATTGGGCAAGGCGATGTAGCCATGTAGAAAATAACATCAACTAAAAATTCAGCTGATCCATTCACTAAGCCTATGTCACAAGCTCAGTTAGACTGACATCTTGAGAAGATGGGCCTAAGGTATTGTAATGAATGGCTCTAGTGCAAGTGGGAGATTGTTAGTAGTATGCCTTAGAGCATATCATTTAGTATGTATCTTATACATGTTTTATTAATAAAAAGGCAATTTCACTTTTTCGTTTACATAATATATTTATGTGTAATAGAAAAGGTCCATTGATATTTTGTTAGAAATTCTATTCTTAAGTTGTTAAGAATATGAGTGACAATATTTCTAGCACAAAGTATCATAAATTGGTTCACAATCAAGGATACATCACATAGGATATGACTTATCCAGAAAGATTGTATTCATGTTTGTTCCCAAGGTATTTATATGAGATATAAATAAGATGGAATGGTGAGTGTCATGCCATATAACAAACATGATAGGCACTTAATACATGAAAAGTAGGCCAAACTAGTGACACTTATAATAAACACATAGAGTTTACTCTTGTCAATGCAATGTCGTAAATTATATCAGTGCATATAATCTTTAGACCTGAGATAACACAGTTATCTTGTCACACCCTACCCCTCTGTAAGGCATAACATGATCCCGTAGTATACCTAATGAATTACCAACTTCGTCTAATGATAACCCATTAAATACACTACAAGGGATTTTAAAACTTTTCTTACTTCTTTTACAGTGGTGAGCACTATTTACAGGTGTTAAAAACCTTTTTGAACTGAAGTGATAGAACTAACAAATTTAAATTATTTGGAATTTCTGTAAAAATTTTAGCAGAGTGCCATCTATATTTTGGATAAAACAGTTCTTCAGAAAACCTGTAAAAAGCACTTCAATGTATTTCCAAATCTCAACTCCAACATATTTCTCAACACGACATATTTCTCAACTCAAATCCACAGTGATTTTTCAAAGACTGAGATACAAGAAATATAATACAATTTTTACAAGTCAAAATAACTCATAATTTACTTTACAACTTCAATGTACAATTTTAATTTATAACTGCTCAAAACCAAGAACAATATATACATACAGTGGTCATACATTACAGTACAAAATGCAAAATGTGGTATACTCATTATACGCGATAATCTCTCGCTGGTTGTACTAGCAGCCTAGTCTGCTGCCCTGTCCGTCTGTCTACCTGCGATAGCAATGAAAAGCTATCGCTGAGACAATGTCTCAGTGGTGCACAAAATTAACCAAATACAACTTTAAATCACAGTTCATAAATCATATAAATGATAGATACGTAAATTCAAGACAATGAATGTCATAAGAAATTTAACACAATATCACAATAAATCTCAGTAATCAAAACGTAGTTAAATTCAAAAGACAGTGAATGTCAATAAGAATTTAAACTCCATTTCACAAATTATCAAAGCTCATAATAACACAATTTAGTCAAATAATTTACGAACACAGTGTTGCCAATTCATACACAACTTAAGCCATGACAAAAAATTTCCGATCAATGCCGCGTTGTACACCACGACAAAGCAATCACAACCCCACTAATCAAAACCAATGAGGAAGGGAGCTAACTATATAATGAGTACTCATCCGATCACCTCAACTGGTAAACCAGAGAGGGAGAAAAATAAACGATCACGACTCCCTAAATGGAGAAGGAAAATAAACGATCACAACCCCATAAATGGAGAAGGAATGATATGATACTGTCATGCTAAGTGTGAACACAAAATCAATTCCAAACATTTTATTCAAATGATTCGTGAGAATCCAATAAATTTCTAAAGTCATAAATTCATTCACAAAATGGCAACACAATTCATAATTAACTTCAAATTTTCACAAATCACACTAAATCAATTTTTCCACAGTTTCAAACCATTTACAATGCTTTTCAAGTAATAAATATCCATTCAAACACATTTCCATAATTGAAAACAATAATATACAAATAGTCATAATTTATTTCAATTGAAAAATTCAAAAGAAATAATCACAGTGCACAAACCTCGATAATCGCTCCTGCCTTGACTCAGTGTTTCCATCCCTTTCCCTGAGTCTTTGCTAACTGAGAAACACAATTTGAAGTGTTTCAGTTGTAACACCCCTATGTTCGGTAGTGCGTTCTACTGTTCCGGTGACCACTGTTGTCCGGACAGCTAGGATGCCTAGAACTACACTTCGATATGAGTGAGGAGACATAAAATAATGAAATACAAGAAAAGAAAATACAAGAAAAACAAAGGAAAAATAATAGTAAAGAAATGCAACCAAGTTAAGCGAGCCGAGAACCCTAGCGATGGGTGACTGCACCGGGAAGTCACGGCGTGGACCGTTGACTAGCCTTGGACCGCGGGGAACCCTGGAAAATATTTTTAGGACTCAAATAAATATTTATTGAAGTATGAATATCATTAGAAATATCAAAGAAAAATTAAATAATTAGTACAAAGAAAAGTGAGAAATCGAAAAACGGACAAAACCCGGTGTTACCGAAAAATCAGGAATGCAACCTGAACAGGGGCATTTTGGTCATTTGACATCCCGAATTGTCTTTTGACCTAAATTTCCATTAAAAATAAATAATATTACACTTGGAAAATATAATAAAAAATTAATTTAGGGGTACCTAATTTAAATAGCAAAAATGGGGTTAAATTTAGGTAATTTACACATTTAAAACATAAAATATACTTTAATTGGTGAGTGGACCACTATGGAGTAAATTAAACACAAAAAGGGTAGGTGCAAATCCACTACACAATCTGCAAAGTTCATCTTCTTCATTTCTCTCACACACGCCGAAACAAACTCCCTAAAAACCTCCATGGCCGAAGCTTGAAGGAACCTCATCCTCTCCTTCAGTTCACCTCCAAACATCTAGGTTTCTTCATCAAAGTTTATCCCCACTTCACAAGGAAGAAGTAGATACCAATATTAAGAAGTTTTAGTGAAGATTTAGCAAGTCCCAACAATAGGTAAGTTTGAGTTTTTGATTATTGCTTTGTTAAAGTTTGTAAGGATATTATGGGTGTTTGATTTATGGAGAAATTTTTGAGTTTTGATGTTGAATGAAAATGTCCACTTTTGGCAGCCATTGAAGCACCTTGAAGGCAGTTTAATTGTGTTTGTAAATGGTGAATTAAATGATTGATTAAATGTATATTGTGTAGGAAATTGTTTGGGTAATGTATACTTAGTATATGTAAGTGTAAAATGAGATTCAAAGCTTGGAAAGTAATGGAATGTAAGTGTACCATTGTGGCAGTTTGCTAACTTTTGAGGAATGCTGGAATTCATGCTTGGTTTATGGAATAATGATGTTAAAATGTGTTGGTTGTTATGGCAGTTTGAGTGTATGTATGGTGGTGTGAAGTGGGACATGTAAATGAGCATGAATTGGTGATTGAATTGTTGTAAATTGAATTGGACAAATTCTGCACTTGTTGGTGCACATTGAATGTAATTGTAAGCTGCCAAAATGACTTATAATATGTTGTAAATTATGTTTAGGTTGTGGTACAACCAGAATTAGTTTGAATGTTAAGTTTGATGAGTGTTAAAAGTGATGTTTGATGTGTATGCAAGAATTGCAATAAGGCAGTTTGAGTTTTAGGCCTAGAACTTTAATTGTGTGGCTCCAATTGGTATGAGACTAATTGGAGGTGAAACTAGGCACAAAATGTGCCAACTTTCATGAAGAAAGCTTACCAAAATTCTGCTTGCAAGGTAGCTTGAAAAATGGCCAAATCCGGATTAAGTGCAAATAAGGCCTGAAAATTGACTATTTGGGCAGCAGTTAGTGTTTAGGCCATAACTCACTCAAAACAGGTCCAATTGACCTGAAATTTTAACCATGAATAGCTAAGACCCATATCTACAAGTCTTATGAAGACACAAAAACCCAGAAATGACCATAAGCAAGTCAAACAGCTTGCACAAGTTCAGGTCCAAAAACTAGCCGAACCTAAAATGACCTAAAATGACCTAAAGTGACCAATTTTGGTGCAATTTGACCAGCAATAGTAAAATGACCATAACTTGGCCTACATAACTCAGAAAGACCTAAAATTTTGCCCCGCGTTCCATAAGACATAGATCTACAAGTTTGTATTTTTGACCGATACCCGAAAACTGAGGGAACTAGGTAGTCCGTCTAGGTCAAACTAGTATCCCGGAATCCAGCAAATTGCAAGAAAATGCAATATACACGGAACTGAAATTGGTAACATGTACCAACCCTAAAAGACTATCAAATGTGACATATTAGTAACACTAAAACCTAATTTACCTAAAACGCATCGAGGGCCGATATATTAGGTTGATTAAGCAAATAATAGCATTCAGTGAATTACTTATCAAGCATTATCGTTAGAGACAGTTTAATTAAGTACTGAAACACTTCAAATTGTGTTTCTCAGTTAGCAAAGACTCAGGAAAAGGGAAGGAAACACTGAATCAAGACCAGGAGACAGTTATCAGAGGTTTGTGCACAACAACTATTTCTTTTGAATTTTTCAATTGAAATGAATTATGACTATTTGTACATTATTATTTTAAATTGTGGAAATGTGTTTGAATGGATATTTATCGCTTGAAAAGCACTGTAAATGGTTTGAAATTGTGAGAAATTGTTTGAATGATATTGATGGATACTTATTGATTGAAAAGCATTGGAAATGGTTTGAAACCACAGCTATCATGTATATTGATTGTATTCCTCGCTAGCTTGTCTAGTGAGACGAATTGAATTCCCTCTCTGGCTGAAGTGTTGAGGTGTGTGCCTGTTGAGGACGAATTGGATGAGTACTCATATTTTTGCTAGCTAGCTATGTTATTCCTCATTAGTCATCGACTTTTGGGACGAATTGAATACCTCATTAGCCATCGGCTTTTGGGACGAATTGAACTTTGGAACATGATTAAGCTGTGTGTGATTTATTGATATGTATTGTGAGATTGTGAAATGAATTTAAACTCTTATTGACATGCACTGTCTTTTGAATTTAACCATGATCTGACTTATTGAAATTTATTGTGATATTGAGAAATGGAGTTTAAATTCTTGTTGACAATTATTGTCTTGAAATTAACTATGGTTTTAAGTATCCACTATTTATATGACTTATGAATTGTGATTTAAAGTTGTATTTGGTTAATGTTGTGCACCACTGAGACATTGTCTCAGCGATGGCTTTTTATTGCTGTCGCAGGTAGACAAACAGACAGGGTAGCAGACTAGGCTGCTAGTACATCCAGCGAGAGATTATCGGGTATAACGAGTATACCCCATTTTGCATTTTGTACTGTAATGTATATTCACTGTATGTATATTTTATTTTTGGTTTTGAGCAGTTGTAAATTAAAATTGTACCTTGAAGTTGTAAAGTAAATTATGAGTTATTTTGACTTGTAAAATTTGTGTTATATTTCTTTTATCTCATCCTTTGAAAATACTGAAAAATGGTTGTGGATTTGAGTTGAGAAAAATATTGTGTAATTTAACTGTTGGAGTTGAGATTGGAAAATATATTTGAAGTGCTTTTTACAGGTTTTCTGAAGAACTGTTTTATCCAAAATGCATATGGCACTCTGCCAAAATTTTTATAGAAATTACTAATAGTCCAAATGAGTTAGCTGTTTCACTTCAGTTCACAAAGGTTTTTAACACCTGTAAATAGTGCTCACCACTATAAAAGAAATAAGAAAAGTTTTTAAAATCCCTTGTAGTATATTTAATGGGTTATCAGTAGACGGAGTTGGTAATTCATTAGGTATACTACGAGATCATGTTATGCCTTACAGAGGGGTAGGGTGTGACATGTTTTAGTGGTATCAGAGCAAGGTTTTTAAATTCTATTTTCATATATTATTTGAATATTCTTTCTTCATAGTACAACTGCTCAATATCATTGTTTGATACATACAGTACATTAAATTATAAATATGCACTAATGGGAGGAAATCTCCTTGTGTTATTTGTTCAGGAGATTTAAGATCCTCGCATTGACTATGGAGGAGGGTGATCATTCAGTCGATCAATCTATAGAGGCTGAGGTACAAGGGGATGGCCCAGCCTTACACAATGTCAGTGGTTCAGCAGATCACCGCAGCGATCTGCAGTTCCTCGCTCGATTCGCTCGTGAGATGGCTACAATGTTCCAACAAATGGCTGGTAATGTGCCTACTCAAGTCCCAATACAGACACCAGTGGTACAACCACAGTCTCCTGCGAGGTAGTATAACAAATTGATGAAATATGGGGCTACAGAGTTCAAAGGGACAGTAGATCCTCTAGAGGCTGAACAGTGGTTAGAGAGGATGGATAGGGTATTCAAGAAACTGCATTGCACGGAGGAGCTCAGATTTGAATACTCTGTATCTCTACTACAGGGGATGCTTATGACTGGTGGAAAACCATTCCCCACAGTTTGGTAGAACCTACAGTGTTAACATGGAATGACTTTCTCAGGGAATTCAGACAAAAATATGTCTCTGATGCTTATGTAGACCAGAAGTTACAAGAATTCCTAAGTCTTAAACAGGGGAGCAGATTAGTGGCTGAGTATGAAAGAGAATTTTCCCGCCTGAGCCATTATGCAGTAAGTTTACTTGCTACCAGCAAAGAGAGATGCAAGAGGTTTGAAACCGGCTTGAAGCCCAGTATTAGACTACAAGTAGTCGGATTCAAACACACTAACTTCTCTGAACTTGTTTCTCAAGCCCTATAGTTGGAAAGAATTGAGTCTGAAGCAGCTCCTGAGAAAAAGAAATCAGAAAAGACAGAGAAAGAGGGAAAATCAGTAGAACAGAGTTCCAGTGGTCCTACTGGAAAGAGGAAGAATCATGGGGGACATGGCAGAGGTGGAAAGAAGTCTGGTAGGGGAAGATATTCAGGACAGAAGCCTCCTCTATCTGGTCAGCAGAGTACCAGAGGTTCCTACCCTCCCTGCCAATGTGAAACTTGTGGAAGAAATCATGGTGGGATATGCTACAAGGCTATTGGAGCTTGTTATAACTGTGGAGGCACAGGACACTTTGCCAAGGACTGCACCAGTAGTCGCAGAGTTGGACCACCTCCTACTACTGCAGAAGGGTCAGTTCAGAGCCCTGTCACCAGAAGTTCACAACCACCCAGCAGAGGTAGAGGCAGGGGTAGAGGTAGCTCAACAGGCAGCCAAGGCACAGTGAAACATTCAGAGCAAGACAGTGCTCCAGTCAGAGTCTATGCAATGAGACAGAGAGAAGAGGATGAGACATCTGATGTTGTGGCTGGTACCTTCTCAACTTTTAATCAAGATGTGTTTGTGTTATTTGATTCGGGTTCTACCCATTCTTATGTGAGTGCTAGCATCATTGATTGCATTGTTGTTCCATGTACAAAAAATGGACTTTGAGGTGCTAGTAACAAGTCCGCTAGGACAGGAGGTCAGGGTTAATAGGATGTATAGAGATTGTCCTTTGGTGATCCAAGGACGCACTTTTCTGTCTGATTTCATTGAAATGCCCTTCAGAGATTATGATATCATCTTGGGCATGGATTGGTTAGCTAGGCATCATGCCATGATTGACTTTAGGCTGAAGACAGTCACTTTTGGTCTCCCTTAGTACAGTGATGTGGTAATACATGGGGAGAGGCAGTTATTGCCATCAAACATCATTTCGGCTGCACTAGCCAGAAAAATGATCAAAAAGGGGTGTGAAGCATACTTAGCACATGTGGTAGACACCCAAGTGGGGAGTCCAGCATTGAAGGACATCCCTACAGTATATGACTTTCCAGATGTGTTTCCTGATGATTTGCCAGGATTACCTCCGGAAAGAGAAGTGCAGTTTGAAATTAATGTTATGCCTGGTGTGGATCCAATCTCCATAACGCCATACAGAATGGCAACAGCAGAGTTAAAGGAGTTGAAGATACAATTGCAAGAATTACTTGAAAAGGGCTTCATCCGCCCTAGTGTGTCACCTTGGGGAGCACCAGTGTTGTTTGTTAAGAAGAAGGATGGTACTCTCCGCTTATGCATTGACTACCGGCAGTTGAATAAGGTGATAATAAAGAACAGATATCCATTGCCTCGCATTGATGATCCGCTTGATCGATTGAAGGGTGCAATTGTATTCTCCAAAATTGATTTGCGATCCGGTTATTATCGATTGAAGGTGCAAGAGCAGTATTCCAAAATCGCTTGAGAACTCGGTATGGCCACTATGAGTTTCTAGTAATGCCATTCGGGTTAACAAATGCTCCAACTGCTTTTATGGATCTGATGAACACTATCTTCAGACCATATCTCGATCAATTTGTGGTGGTGTTTATTGATGACATTTTGATATACTCGAGGAATGCAAAAGAGCATGACAGACATCCATGATTGTATCGCAGACTTTAAGGGAGAAACAAACTATGCGCCAAATTGTCGAAATGTGAATTTTGGCTGAAAGAAATCTCCTTTTGGGACATGTTGTGTCACCAAGGGATCAAGGTAGATTCCAAAGAAGGTAGAAGCTATCCTTAATTGAAGCCGCCAGAATATCACGTAAATTCGCAGCTTACGGTTTAGCCGATATTACCGCGGTTTGTGAAGGGGTTTTCTATGTTATCTTCTCCACCGACCAAATTGCTTGGAAAGATGTATAATTTCAAAGTGATGATAAATGCCAGCAGAGTTTTGATGAGTTGAAGAGGTGTTTGACTGAAGCTCCAGTCCTCACTTTACCTACTCCGGGTAAAGAATACACAGTTTATACTAATGCTTCTCACAATGGGTTAGGCTGTGTATTGATGCAAGATCGGAATGTCATTGCTTATGCATCACGCCAGCTGAAACTGCATGAGTGGAACTACCCAACACATGATCTGGAGCTAGTAGCTATTGTTTTTGCTCTGAAGATCTGGAGACACTATTTGTATGGGGAGAAATGCTACATTTATACAGATCACAAGAGCTTGAAGTATTTGGGCACCCAAAAGGAATTGAATTTTAGGCAGAGGAGATGGTTAGAACTCATTAAAGATTATGATTGCTTAATAGACTATCAGCCAGGGAAAGCAAATGTGGTGGCTGACGCCTTAAGTCGCAAGACTATGGCAAGTCTCAGAGTTTCCCCTTTGTCCATGGTATATGAATTGAAAGCACAGCATGCCAGTTTAGAGATTGATGATGAGGGACAGACAGTAGTTGCATGGCATGTACAGCCAGTGTTGATTGATCAGATCAAAATGGCTACTCAAAATGATGCTAAATATCAAAAGCTACTGAGAGAAGTCCAGCAGGGCAAGAAACCTGAATTTTCTGTGAAAGATGATGGTTTATTACTACATCAGGGCAGAATGTGCGTTCCTAGTGATGTGGAATTGAGACAGATCATTATGAAGGAAGCACATGAGTCTCCTTTTGCTATGCACCCTGGTGGAACTAAAATGTACAGAGGGCTGAAAGAGCATTACTGGTGGATGGGTATGAAGAGGGATATAGCTGAGTTTGTTTCCAAATGCCTAACTTGTCAGCAAGTAAAGGCAGAACATCAAGTTCCAGCTAGTTTATTACACCCTTTGTCAGTACCAGAGTGGAAATGGGAACGAATAACTATGGATTTTGTTACAGGACTTCCAAGGACACAGAGTAGTCATGATGCAGTATGGGTTATAGTTGACAGATTGACCAAGTCTGCTCACTTTTTGCCAGTTCGAATGGATTATAGCCTGGAAAGATTGGCTAGATTGTACATATATGAGATTGTAAAACTGCATGGAGTGCCAGTATCAATTGTGTCTGACAGAGATCCTAGGTTCACTTCTAGATTCTGGGGTAGTCTTCAGAGAGCCCTAGGAACTAGATTGAACTTCAGCACAGCATTCCACCCACAGACAGATGGCCAATATGAGAGGGTTATTCAGATATTGGAGGATATGCTACGGGCTTGTGTGATTGAATTTGAAGGTAGTTGGGATACACACTTGCCTTTGATTGAGTTTGCTTATAACAACAGCTACCAATCAAGCATTGGGATGCCTCCATATGAAGCTTTGTATGGCAGAAAGTGCATAACTCCCTTATGTTGGGATGAAGTAGGTGAAAGGAAGATGATTGGGCCAGAAATTGTTCAGCAGACAAAGGAAAAGATCATATTGATCAGAGATAGACTCAAGGCTGCATCAGACCATCAGAAGTCCTATGTTGATCTGAAGAGGAGAGATATTGAATATGTAGTGGGTGATAAAGTATTCCTCAAAGTTTCTCCTTGGAAGAGGATTATGAGATTTGGCAGAAAGGGGAAACTGAGTCCTCGTTTCATCGGACCATATGAAGTTCTGGAAAGAGTGGGTCCTTTGGCATATCGGTTGGCATTACCTCCAGAGTTAGCAAGGATACACAATGTCTTCCATGTGTCCATGTTAAGGAGGTACAGATCTGACCCATCTCATGTACTATCAGTTGAAGAGATTAAGGTAAATTCAGACCTCTCATATGAGGAAGAACCATAAAAATTCTGGCTTATGAGGTGAAGCAGCTGAGGAACAAATAGATACATCTGGTTAAAGTGCTGTGGAACCATCATTCAGGCCAGGAAGCTACTTGGGAATGTGAAGAGGATATGAGGAGACAACACCCACAGCTATTCAGAGACTAGTTGCCAGGTAAAATTTTGAGATAAAATTTATTTAAGGGGGGGGAGAATTGTAACACCCCTATGTTCGATAGTGCGTTCTACTGTTCCGGTGAGCAGTGTTGTCCGGACAGCTAGGATGCCTAGAACTACACTTTGATATGAGTGAGGAGACATAAAATAATGAAATACAAGAAAAGAAAATACAAGAAAAACGAAGGAAAAATAATAGTAAAGAAATGCAACCAAGTTAAGCGAGCCGAGAACCTTAGCGATGGGTGACAGCACCGGGAAGTCACGGCGTGGACCGTTGACTGGCCCTGGACCGCGGGGAACCCTGGAAAATATTTTTAGGACTCAAATAAATATTTATTGAAGTATGAATATCATTAGAAATATCAAAGAAAAATTAAATAATTAGTACAAAGAAAAGTGAGAAATCGAAAAACGGACAAAACCCGGTGTTACTGAAAAATCGGGAATGCAACTCGAACAGGGGCATTGTGGTCATTTGACATCCCGAATTGTCTTTTGGCCTAAATTTCCATTAAAAATAAATAATATTACACTTGGAAAATATAATGAAAAATTAATTTAGGGGTACCTAATATAAATAGCAAAAATGGGGTTCAATTTAGGTAATGAACACATTTAAAACATAAAATATACTTTAATTGGTGAGTGGACCACTATGGAGTAAATTAAACACAAAAAGGGCAAGTGTAAATCCACTACACAATCTGCAAACTTCATCTTCTTCATTTCTCTCACACATGCCGAAACAAACTCCCTAAAAACCTCCATGGCCGAAGCTTGAAGGAACCTCATCCTCTCCTTCAGTTCACCTCCAAACATCTAGGTTTCTTCATCAAAGTTTATCCCCACTTCACAAGGAAGAAGTAGATACCAATATTAAGAAGTTTTAGTGAAGATTTAGCAAGTCCCAACAATAGGTAAGTTTGAGTTTTTGATTATTGCTTTGTTAAAGTTTGTAAGGATATTATGGGTGTTTGATTTATGGAGAAATTTTTTAGTTTTGATGTTGAATGGGAATGTGCACTTTTGGCAGCCATGGAAGCACCTTGAAGGCAGTTTAATTGTGATTGTAAATGGTGAATTAAATGATTGATTAAATGTATATTGTGTAGGAAATTGTTTGGGTAATGTATACTTAGTATATGTAAGTGTAAAATGAGATTTAAAGCTTGGAAAGTAATGGAATGTAAGTGTACCATTGTGGCAGTTTGCTAACTCTTAAGGAATGCTGGAATTCATGCTTGGTTTATGGAATAATGATGTTAAAATGTGTTGGTTGTTATGGCAGTTTGAGTGTATGTATGGTGGTGTGAAGTGGGACATGTAAATGAGCATGAATTGGTGATTGAATTGTTGTAAATTGAATTGGACAAATTCTAAACTTATTGGTGCACATTGAATGTAATTGTAAGCTGCCAAAATGACCTATAATATGTTGTAAATTATGTTTAGGTTGTGGTACAACCAGAATTAGTTTGAATGTTAAGTTTGGTGAGTGTTAAAAGTGATGTTTAATGTGTATGCAAGAATTGCAATAAGGCAGTTTAAGTTTTAGGCCTAGAACTTTAATTGTGTGGCTCCAATTGGTATGAGACTAATTGGAGGTGAAACTAGGCACAAAATGTGCCAACTTTCATGAAGAAAGCTTACCAAAATTCTGCTTGCAAGGTAGCTTGAAAAATGACCAAATCCGGATTAAGTGCAAATAAGGCCTGAAAATTGACTATTTGGGCAGCAGTTAGTGTTTAGGCCATAACTCACTCAAAACTAGTCCAATTGACCTGAAATTTTAACCATGAATAGTTAAGACCCATATCTACAAGTCTTATGAAGACACAAAAACCCAGAAATGACCATAAGCAAGTCAAACAGCTTGCACAATTTCGGGTCCAAAAACTGGCTGAACCTAAAATGACCTAAAATGACCTAAAGTGACCAATTCTGGTGCAATTTGACCAGCAATAGTAAAATGACCATAACTTGGTCTACATAACTCAGAATGACCTAAAATTTTGCCCCGCGTTCCATAAGACATAGATCTATAAGTTTGTAGTTTTGACCGATACCCGAAAATCGAGGGAACTAGGTAGTCCGGCTAGGTCAATCTAGTATCCCAGAATCCAACAAATTGCAAGAAAATGCAATATACACGGAACTGAAATTGGTAACATGTACCAACCCTAAAAGACTATCAAATGTGACATATTAGTAACACTAAAACCTAATTTACCTAAAACGCATCGAGGGCTGATATATTAGGTTGATTAAGCAAATAATAGCATTCAGTGAATTACTTATCAAGCATTATCGTTAGAGACAGTTTAATTAAGTACTGAAACACTTCAAATTGTGTTTCTCAGTTAGCAAAGACTCAGGAAAAGGGAAGGAAACACTGAATCAAGACCAGGAGACAGTTATCAGAGGTTTGTGCACAACAACTATTTCTTTTGAATTTTTCAATTGAAATGAATTATGACTATTTGTACATTATTGTTTTAAATTGTGGAAATGTGTTTGAATGGATATTTATCACTTGAAAAGCACTGTAAATGGTTTGAATGATATTGATGGATACTTATTGATTGAAAAGCATTGGAAATGGTTTGAAACCACAGCTATCATGTATATTGATTGTATTCCTCGCTAGCTTGTCTAGTGGGACGAATTGAATTCCCTCTCTGGCTGAAGTGTTGAGGTGTGTGCCTGTTGAGGACGAATTGGATGAGTACTCATATTTTTGCTAGCTAGCTATGTTATTCCTCATTAGTCATTGACTTTTGGGACGAATTGAATACCTCATTAGCCATCGGCTTTTGGGACGAATTGAACTTTGGAACATGATTAAGCTGTGTGTGATTTATTGATATTTTGAGATTGTGAAATGAATTTAAACTCTTATTGACATACACTGTCTTTTGAATTTAACCATGATCTGACTTATTGAAATTTATTGTGATATTGAGAAATGGAGTTTAAATTCTTGTTGACAATTACTGTCTTGAAATTAACTATGGTTTTAAGTATCCACTATTTATATGACTTATGAATTGTAATTTAAAGTTGTATTTGGTTAATGTTGTGCACCACTGAGACATTGTCTCAGCGATAGCTTTTTATTGCTGTCGCAGGTAGACAAACAGACAGGGTAGCAGACTAGGCTGCTAGTACATCCAGCGAGAGATTATCGGGTATAATGAGTATACCCCATTTTGCATTTTGTACTGTAATGTATATTCACTGTATGTATATTTTGTTTTTGGTTTTGAGCAGTTGTAAATTAAAATTGTACCTTAAAGTTGTAAAGTAAATTATGAGTTATTTTGACTTGTAAAATTTGTGTTATATTTCTTTTATCTCATCCTTTGAAAATACTGAAAAATGGTTGTGGATTTGAGTTGAGAAAAATATTGTGTAATTTAATTGTTGGAGTTGAGATTGGGAAATATATTTGAAGTGCTTTTTACAGGTTTTCTGAAGAACTGTTTTATCCAAAATGCATATGGCACTCTGCCAAAATTTTTACAGAAATTACTAATAGTCCAAATGAGTTAGCTGTTTCACTTTAGTTCACAAAGGTTTTTAACACCTGTAAATAGTGCTCACCACTATAAAAGAAATAAGAAAAGTTTTTAAAATTCCTTGTAGTATATTTAATGGGTTATTAGTAGACGGAGTTGGTAATTCATTAGGTATACTACGGGATCATGTTATGCCTTACAGAGTGGTAGGGTGTGACATCAGTACTCATTTAAACTATCTCTAATGATAATGCTTGATAATTAATTCACTGAATTCTAATATTTGCTTAGTCAACCTAATATGTCGACCCTCGATGCATTCTAGGTAAATTAGGTTTTAATGTTATTAATATGTCACATTTGATAGTATTTTAGGGTTGGTACATGTTACCAAGTTCATTTCCGTGTATACTGCATTTTCTTGCAATTTGCTGGATTCTGGGATACTAGTTTGACCTAGCCGGACGACCTAGTTCCCTCTGTTTTCGGGTTTCGGTCAAAACTACAAACTTGTAGATCTATGTCTTATGGAATGTGGGGCAAAATTTCAGGTCATTCTAAGTTATGTAGGCCAAGTTATGGTCATTTGACTATTGCTTGTCAAATTGCACCAAAATTGGTCATTTTAGGTCATTTTAGGTTCGGCCAGTTTTTGGACCCGAAATTGTGCAAGCTGTTTGACTTGCTTATGGTAATTTCTGGGCTTTGGTGTCTTCATAAGACTTGTATATATGGGTCTTAACTATTCATGGTCAAAATTTCAGGTCAATTGGACCTGTTTTGAGTGAGTTATGGCCTAAACACTAACTGCTGCCCAAATGGTCAATTTTCAGGCCTCAATTGCACTTAATCCGGATTTGGTCATTTTTCAAGCTACCTTGCAAGCAGAATTTTGGCAAGCTTCCTTCATGAAAGTTGGCACATTTTTTGCCTAGTTTCACCTCCAATTGGTATCATACCAATTGGAGCCACACACTTAAAGTTATAGGCCTAAAACACAAACTGCCTTATTGTATTTCTTTCATACACATCAAGCATCACTTGTAACACTTACCAAACTTAACATTCAAGCCAATTCTGGTTGTACCATGACCTAAACATAATTCAAAACGCATTATAGGTCATTTTGGTAGTTTACAATTACATTCAATGTGCACCAACAAGTGCATAATTTTTCAATCCAATTTACAACAATTCAATCACCTATTCATGCTCATTTACATGTCCCACTTCACACCACCATACACACACTCAAACTGCCATAACAACCAACACATTTTAACATCATTATTCCATAAACCAAGCATGAATTCCAGCATTCTTCAAGAGTTAGCAAACTACCACAATGGTACACTTACATTCCATTACTTTCCAAGCTTTAAGTTTCATTTTACATTTACATATACTAAGTATACATCACCCAAACAATTTCCTACACAATATACATTTAATCAATCATTTAATTCACCATTTACAATCACAAATAAACTGCCTTCAAAGTGTTTCCATGGCTGCCAAAAGTACACATCCCCATTCAACATCAAACCTCAAAAATTTCTCCATAAATCAAACACCCATAACATTCTTTCAAACTTTAACAAAGCAACAATCAAAAACTCAAACTTACCTATTGTTGGGACTTGCTAAATCTTCACCAAAACTTCTTGAAATTGCTATCAAACTCTTCCTTGTGATGTGGGGATAAACTTTAATGAAGACAAGTAAAGAAAGTGTAGCTTGAAATGGGTGTAAGAAGCCATGCAAATGGGGCGGCCATGGGAGGTTTCTCAAGCTTCATTCGGCAATGGTGATTCTTATGGTTGAAGATGAAGTGTTTAGTGGAGCAATCTGCCCACTTAAGATTAAATTTAATCCATAGTGCTCCACTCACCAAATATAAATTATTTTATATGTTTAAATGTGATAATTAGTCAATTTACCCCCCATTTTTACTATTTACATTAGGTACCCCTAAATAAGTTTTTTATTATATTTTCCAAGTTTAATATTATTTATTTTTAATGGAAATTTAGGTCAAAAGAAAACTCGAGATGTCAAATGACCACAATTGTGACACCCCTTACCCGTCTACAGTATATCCGAGTAAGATATGTCACACGGTGTACCGGAACACTCTATTTTATCTTAATTAATTTTGATCATAGTTTTGAATATAACTTGTGAAATATAATTCATTTAAGTCATTTATTGACATTATAATTTATTTGAGGTTCCGAAAATTTTACAGAAAATCCGGCAGAGTACCGGCTAAAAATGGAGAAAACAGTTCTTCGGAACCTGTGAAAAACACTTCCAAAATCATTTCCAAACAATCCCAACTCCATTTTATCAACAAAGTCTTAATATGATTTTCAACAACCTTTCCATTACTCAAACATTCATTTCTCATGATACTCATATACAAGCAATAAATAAATACTCAAATTTTACATTCATAACCACAATTTTCATTTTTTTTTTACATGGACATCAAAATACATTACATAAGTTCAATTACATATGAGAAAATAAAAAAAAAATTAGTTACAAAATACCAAAATGAAACCTAGTGTCCTACCAATGCACTGAAGATGGTGAGGTGACACGGACACTATGCAAAGCTACAGGATGGTCTCATGAATGTATCGATGTTTTACTTGTTTTGTACTCATTATAATCATTTATTTCGTTAACTTTATCCACTTTCATTCTTTTGGTTGCCCAAGTAACCTATACTGAACGACTGGACTAGATAAATGAGTAAATTGGCACTGGGTATCAGGTACCTCGGGCCGTCACACCATCGGTCACATATGTATCTCCCGGTGTGCAACAAAATAGCTAACAAGCTGTAAATAATATGAGGCACGAGGCCAAGTCTCAATACAATGTCAAAATGGCTAAAAGCCATAAAATCACAGAATGGCATAATGCCATGTGCAGTACTGCTAACTGAACCCTATTGGCATGCCAAACTATCCAAACCAATCTTGTTAGGTATACTAAGGCATTTGATGCTTTAGAATTCTTCAATTTTTGGATTTCAAGTTTTGATGTTACTATTCACTTCATTAGTCAACAAAAATGTTGACTTTTGCATAGAAAATAGGTACATTGGTTTTGACACTCCCAACATACCACATTTTGCATTCAAAACTTGTTGGCATTAATCACCAATACCATTTCTAAGCTTAAACTAAGGGAGCAGAATTTTTCAGTTTTCATACCTAAATTTTACTGTTCCATTAGTTGCTGTTGCAGTGAGAATTTGAGAAAATGATAAATATGAAATTTGTGGGTAGGTTTCTTCATGAAAGTTGTTTGTATATATCTTAACTTGTTGCTGTAAACATTTCAGGTCAATTGGGCCATTCTACAATGAGTTATGGCCAAATGAACACCATCGCTCATTTGGTCATTCTCAGAATCTGCTGCAGGACATCCGGATTGGGGCCAGTTTTTGGTCCACTTGCTTTGGTCTTTTGGGCATGGTTTCTTCACCAAAATTGTGCCATTATATGTCTAGTTTCATGTCCAATTGGCCAAACACCAATTGAACCTACACAGCCAAAGTTATGGCTGTCCAAACAGGCTGGACTCACAGCCACACCTACTGCTCTCACTAGGCAGCCACATCAAATCAGTTTGTAATGCTATAGTTCACTCCAAATTATGGCCAACTTACCTAAAATGGTCACTAATTGACCATTAGAATGTTCATTCTCCATTACCTAAGCAAGGTCCAAGTTTCTCTCCAAAACCCTAACCCTAATTGACCAAGGCTCCAATTCATGCATCCCACTCCTAATTTGCTATACTAATCATATAATTTATAAGAGGGGCAGCAATATGTCACTTTAAACCAAAGATTTCTCCTAACCCTAACTCATGTCAAGGCTGCCAAAACTTCATGGAATATAACCATGCTTCATTTATTCAATTTTTGTCAAATTTTTAACTTAACTTAGCTCAAATTCATGATTAGAAAGATGTAAAAGCAAAAGTTATGGCACTAACCTCTTTGGTGATTTTCTAAGCTTGTTCACACCTCACTTTCTTCCACTTTCTTTTGTTTTCTTGGCTGCCAACCACTCTAGCAAGGTTGGGTGACAAATTTTAGTGAAGGGACCTAAGGGTTTTGGGGTGAGAAATCAAAGATTGAAGGTATGAGAGAATGAGAGTTATGGAGGAAGAAGGAGAAACTCACGGTTGGCTGAAGAAGAAGGAGAAAACACCAGAATTTTTGGGTCCATTTTGTCTCTTTTAATTGTTTTAAGAAGGCTTGTTGAATGGTGATTGGTGGAGGGTATGTAAATGACATCATGTGATGTCATTATCCCTAATTTCCTTCATTTTTCTTTTCTTTTCTTTTCTACCAAATTTCAATTTAATTTCTAGCAATATTTATTCATATTTTATGTCATAATAATTATTTACTTAACTGGAAAAGTCGGCCAAAAATCGCCTCTGAAGGGGAAATGACCAAAATGCCCTCCGTTTGGCTTAACGGGTCAAAATTGTCTGTACCGATTGAAAAATTTTTCTAAATATTTTCTTGGCATTCTAATGCCATAGGAACCTCAATAACCCTTCTCTGGAGTCCCAAAAATTATTTTATGAATTTTCTCTCGGGTCTAGGGCTCCTAGTTGCGAGAACCGCAACTTCCCACTGGGTTACCCATCGCTTGGGCACCGGCTCATTTGACTTAGTTGTGTTTTATTTCTAAAATTTTTACTAAATTTTTCTTATTAATATTTGAGTTAATTATGGTCCCTCACTTTAGTTTAAATATTTTTCCGATCGTTCTAGCTGTCCGGACCAACACTGGTCACCGGAACAGTAGAATGTACGGAGTTGCTACAGGGAGGGTGTTACAACTCTTCCCCTCTAATTTAAATTTCGTCCTCGAAATTTACCTGATGCAAACAGTTGAGGGAACTGTTGCCTCATCGTTTCTTCACTTTCCCAAGTTGCCTCCTCGGTGTTATGGTGCCTCCAAAGCACTTTCACCAGTAGAATCTGCTTATTTCTCAACTCTTTCACTTCTCGAGCCAGGATCCGTAGAGGTTCTTCTTCATATGTCAAATCCGATTGTATTTCAATTTCTTCCCTGGAGATGACATGTGAAGGATCTGAGCGGTATCTTCTGAGCATGGACACGTGGAACACATTGTGGATCTTGTCCAGCTCTGGTGGTAAAGCTAGCCTATAGGCCACTGGACCCACACGTTCAATGACTTCATATGGGCCAATGAACCTAGGGCTTAACTTACCTTTTCTTCTAAACCTCAATACCTTCTTCCACGGTGACACCTTGAGGAACACTTTGTCGCCAACCGCATATTCTATTTCTTTTCTCTTCAGGTCGACATAAGATTTCATGCATGCGAGGCAACCTTGATTGGCTTTGATTAGTTTCACTTTCTCCTCGCCTGCTTTCACCAGATCCGGCCCCACCAGCTTGTCTTCGCCAATTCAGTCCAAAGACATTGGAGTTCTACATTTCCTCCCATACAGTGCTTCATACGGGGCCATTTGGATACTAGCTTAGTAGCTATTGTTGTATGCAAATTCTGTCAGTGGGAGGTATCTATCCCAATTTCCCTCAAACTCAATGACACAACCCCTCAGCATATCCTTAAGGACCTGACATATATTTCATGTTATTATTATCATTTTAATTCAATAGTTGTATTAATTCAATTGGTTTAATTATTTAGCTGGACTACTCTTTCGGATTGCCCATCCGTCTGAGGATGGAATGCTGTGCTGAAGTGGAGTTGTGTACCCAAGGACTCATGCAACTTCTTCCAAAATCTCGATGTAAACCTTGGGTCTCGATCAGATATGATGGAAAGTGGAATTCCATGCAGTCTAACTATCTCAGCGATATACACTCGCTAACTTCTCCAGTGAGTAGTCAGTCCTAACTGGCAGAAAGTGTGCTGACTTTGTCAATCTATCAACTATTACCCATACTGCATCATGTTTCTTCTGGGTGAGAGGTAGACCACTTACAAAATCCATGGTAACCCGATCCCATTTCCATTTAGGTATGCGTATAGGCTGTAGCAAACCCGATATAACTTGATGTTCTGCCTTGACTTGCTGACATGTCAAACATTTAGTCACATAGTCAGCTATGTCTTTCTTCATACCAGGCCACCAATACTGAAGCTTCAGATCATGATACATCTTTGTACTTCCTGGGTGCATAGCATAAACACTGGTATGTGCCTCTTTCAGAATACTGGCTTTCAATTCCCCATTATCTGGTACACATACTCTTCCTCTATAGTATAGACACCCATTTGCTTTCACCTCATAGTCAGTTGCTTTTCCCTCAGAGATTTTGCTCATAATAGCCATTAGCTTCTCATCTACTTTCTGCCCATCTAAAATCTGCTGTAATAGGTTTGGCCTCACTTGCAACTCAGCCAAAATAGCTCCATCTCGAACCAAAGATAGACGGGCATTCAATGATCTCAAAGCTGTGATGGATTTTCTGCTCAAAGCATCAGCAACTAAATTTGCCTTCCCAGGTTGGTAGTCAATTACACAATCATAATCCTTCAGGAACTCAATCCATCGTCTCTGTCTAAGGTTGAGCTGCTTCTGGGTTGGTAGGTATTTCAGGCTTTTGTGGTCCGTGTAAATGTAGCACTTTTCACCATACAAGTAATGCCTCCATATCTTCAGTGCGAAGATAATTGCTGCAAGTTCTAGATCATGGGTAGGGTAATTTTGTTCATGTGGCCTTAGCTGCCTGGAAGCATAAGCGACCACCTTCCCCTCTTGCATCAATACACACCCTAACCCATTATGAGAGGCATCACTGTAGACCTCAAAGTCTTTTCACGACCTTGTGCTGCTGGTGCCTCCGTCAACATAGCCTTCAACTTCTCAAAACTGGTCTGACACTTGTCATTCCAGTCAAATCTGACATTCTTGTGTAACAACTTGGTCATTGGAGCAGCTATTAAGGAAAATCCCTTCACAAATCTCCTGTAATACCCAGCTAGCCCCAAGAAGCTTCTGACCTCAGTCGTATTTCTGGGAGGCTTCCATTCTATCACTGCTTCTATTTTCTTGGGATCCACCCTAATCCCATCAGCTGACACTATGTGTCCAAGGAATGCAATTTCATTTAACCAGAAGTCACACTTGGACAACTTAGCATACAGCTTCTTTTCTCTTAGGGTTTGCAGAACAATCCTCAAATGCTCATCATGTTCTTCCCTGGTCTTGGAATACACCAAAATATCATCAATAAAGACCACTATGAACCGATCTAGGTATGGATGGAAGATACAGTTCATAAGGTCCATAAATGCAGCTGGTGCATTTGTTAGGCCAAAGGGCATCACCAGAAACTCATAATGCCCATACCGGGTCCTGAATGCAGTCTTTGGCACATCTGCATCCTTCACCCTCAACTGATGATACCCTGATCTGAGATCAATTTTGGAAAATACTCCTGCTCCCTTCAACTGATCAAACAGATCATCAATTCTAGGCAATGGATATTTGTTCTTCACAGTCACTTTATTCAACTGCCGGTAATCAATGCAAAGCCTCAAAGTCCCATCCTTCTTCTTCACAAACAGCACTGGAGCTCCCCATGGTGACACACTGGGGCGTATGAACCCCTTATCAAGCAACTCTTGCAACTGAGTTTTCAACTCCCTCAATTCAGTGGGTGCCATCCTATAAGGAGCAATGGAAATGGGTGCTGTACCCGGCAGTGTCTCAATAGCAAATTCAACTTCTCTTTCTGGTGGCAAACCAGGCAATTCTTCAGGAAATACTTCTGGGAAGTCTCTTACTGTGGGTATATCACTCAGGTTTGGCTTAGCCTGCCTAGTATCCACCACATGTGCTAGGTAGGCTTCACAGCCTTTTCTCATCATTCTTCTTGCAACTGTGGCTGAGATAACATTGGACAGGAAATCTGTCCTTTCACCCTCAACAGTGATCTCATTACCCTCTGAAGTTTTCAGAGAAATTCTCTTCAATTTGCCATCAACTATTGCCTGATGACATGACAACCAGTCCATTCCCAAAATCACGTCAAACTCATAGAAAGGTAACTCAATCAGGTCTACCAAGAATTCATACCCCTGAATCCTTAACGGGCAACCCTTTTATACTTTGTTCACCACTACACTGTGGCCCAATGGATTAGTGACCAGAATGTCTTGGTCACTCTCCCCTACTAGTATCCCCTTTCTACGGGTAGGTTGATGCAAATGTATGAATGAGTGGATCCTGGATCCACCAATGCATGCACAGATGTATTGTAGAGGGAGAACGTACCCCTGATGACGTCTGGGGCATCTTGCTCCTCCTGAGCTCTCATGGCATAAGCTCTGGCAGGTGGTCTGTTATCAGGCCTCTCTGCTGGCTCAGATGCAGGACTCTGAGATGATCCCACTGCCTCAGATTTGCCAGATTTCCTACCCCTTTGTGGTGCAGGAGCAAGTCATGCGCTTGCGTTGGAGCGGTATGAGTGGTTCTGTGTGGACAGTTCCTCAACTGATGCTCTGTTGACCCACATCTTAAGCAGGCACCAGTCACTCTCCAACACTCCCCCTTGTGCCACTTCAGGCAATGTGGACATGCAGAAGATGCTGGGGCTAGTCCCCTGAACCCCATCCCTGGAGAGCTGCCCACTGATGGTATGGACTGACCTCTCCTAGGGGTAAACTGTGGCCTGGGCCCCTGAGACTGACCCTGACCTTGTGGTTGATCTGAACTCTGTGCAGGTGGACCCTTGAACTTCTTCCCAAATGCAGGAGATGAACTATACTGACCTGGGCCCCTCTTCTGCTGTCTTTCCCTTCTAGTATGCTCACTGATTCTTACTCTTTCAACCTTTATTGCAGCTTTCACTAACTTAGTGAAGTCGGTAATTTCCAAGGCAGTGATCATGATCTTTATGTTGTCATTTAGTCCCTCTTCAAATCTCTTACACCTTTCAGCCTCATTAGGGACTATCTCCCTTCCATAGCGGCTCAATCTAACAAATTCCTTTTCATACTCGGCAACTGACAGCTGTCTCTGCCTCAGATTAATGAACTCTCTTCTTCTCTCTTCTAGGTATACACTACCCACATATTTCTTCTTAAATTCAGAGAGAAAGAAGTCCCAAGTTATAACTTCTGGCTGCACTTCACTGGATACCGTGTCCCACCATTCATATGCATCATCTTGCAACAAAGATATGGCAGCTTCTAAATTTTGCTCTGGAGTGCAGTGGAGTTGTTTTAAAACTTTGCCTGTTCTGTTCAACCAATTCTCGGCTGCAACAGAATCATCTTCTCTCTTGCCAAAGAAGTCCACTGCTCCAAACTTTCTCAATTTTTCCAGGTGTGATTTTGGTTGTGGAGGTGGTGGTGGTGGTGGTGGCATTACCCCAGCCATTTGTTTGAAAAATTCGGCCATTTGCTGGAACATGGCCTGTGGAGGCTGAGCAGGCTCTGCTTGAGCTGGCGGAGCAGGTTCTCCCATACCCCCAGTCTCAGCTGCTGTAGGTGGAGCATGACTCTCCACTTCCTCCTCAACTGCCCTCTGTGATGTAGAGTCCATATCCTATTCAAAATAAGAAAGACAAACAGATCTGCATTAGTGTCACCTCGACTCTTACAAATGCAATGCATGGTATGGACTCAATCTAGGCCCAGAAACACCTAAACCGTGCTCTGATACCACTAAATGTGACACCCCTTACCCGTCTACAGTATATCCGAGTAAGATATGTCACACGGTGTACTGAAACACTCTATTTTATCTTAATTAATTTTGATCATAGTTTTGAATATAACTTGTGAAATATAATTCATTTAAGTCATTTATTGACATTATAATTTATTTGAGGTTCCGAAAATTTTACAGAAAATCCGGCAGAGTACTTGCTAAAAATGGAGAAAACAGTTCTTCGGAACTTGTGAAAAACACTTCCAAAATCATTTCCAAACAATCCCAACTCCATTTTATCAACAAAGTCTTAATATGATTTTCAACAACCTTTCCATTACTCAAACATTCATTTCTCATGATACTCATATACAAGCAATAAATAAATACTCAAATTTTACATTCATAACCACAATTTTCATTTTTTTTTACATGGACATCAAAATACATTACATAAGTTCAATTACATACGAGAAAATAAAAAAAAAAATTAGTTACAAAATACCAAAATGAAACCTAGTGTCCTACCAATGCACTGAAGATGGTGAGGTGACACGGACACTATGCAGAGCTGCAAGATGGTCTCACCCAGTCTGCGGTCTACTGGGCTCTCGATCAGTATCTCCAGAACCTACGCGTGGCAAAAGCAACGCGCTAAGCAAATATGCTTAGTGGTGCCAATAATAAAATAAAAAGAAATAACAGTAATAAATATGCATTGAATGTATTGATGTTTTACTTGTTTTGTACTCGTTATAATCATTTATTTCGTTAACTTTATCCACTTTCATTCTTTTGGTTGCCCAAGTAACCTATCTTGAGCAGTAATTTGGATAAATGGGTAAACTGGCATTGGGTATCAAGTACCTCGGGCCGTCACACTATCGGTCACATATGTATCTCCCAGTGTGTAACAGAACAGCAAACAAGCTGTAAATAATATGAGGCACGAGGCCAAGTCTCAACACAATGTCAAAATGGCTAAAAGCCATAAAATCATAGAATGGCATAATGCGATGTGCAGTACTGCTAACTGAACCCTATTGGTATGCCAAACTATCCAAACCAATCTTGTTAGGTATACTAGGGCATTTGATGCTTTAGAATTCTTCAATTTTTGGATTTCAAGTTTTGATGTTACTATTCACTTCATTAGTCAACAAAAATGTTGACTTTTGCATAGAAAATAGGTACATTGGTTTTGACACTCCCAACATACCACATTTTGCATTCAAAACTTGTTGGCATTAATCACCAATACCATTTCTAAGCTTAAACTAAGGGAGCAGAATTTTTCAGTTTTCATACCTAAATTTTACTATTCCATTAGTTGCTGTTGCAGTGAGAATTTGAGAAAATGATAAATATGAAAGTTGTTCCTTATTTTATCTAGTTGAATTTAGTTTTTTGAATCACTCCATTTGGAGTTTTGTAGCTCCAGTTATGGTCCAAAAACCACAGCTGGCCGGATTGAAAAATTGCAGAACTGACCATATCTACAGTGCAGTAAACAGTGACTGCAACTGCCTTGTTGGATAGGTTCTGGTCATAATTTGGGGTAGGTTTCTTCATGAAAGTTGTTTGTCTATATCTTAACTTGTTGCTGTAAAAATTTCAGGTCAATTGGGCCATTCTACAATGAGTTATGGCCAAATGAACAATTACTATTCATTTGGTCATTCTGCAGAATCTGGTTGCAGGACATCTGGATTGGGGCCAGTTTTTGGTCCACTTGCTTTGGTCTTTTAGGCATGGTTTCTTCACCAAAATTGTTCCATTATATGTCTAGTTTCATGTCCAATTGGCCAAACACCAATTGAACCTACACAGCCAAAGTTATGGCTGTCCAAACAGGCTGGACTCACAGCCACACCTACTGCTCTCACTAGGCAGCCACATCAAATCAGTTTGTAATGCTATAGTTCACTCCAAATTATGGCCAACTTACCTAAAATGGTCACTAATTGACCATTAGAATGTTCATTCTCCATTACCTAAGCAAGGTCCAAGTTTCTCTCCAAAACCCTAACCCTAATTGACCAAGGCTCCAATTCATGCATCCCACTCCTAATTTGCTATACTAATCATATAATTTATAAGAGGGGCAGCAATATGTCACTTTAAACCAAAGATTTCTCCTAACCCTAACTCATGTCAAGGCTGCCAAAACTTCATGGAATATAACCATGCTTCATTTATTCAATTTTTGTCAAATTTTTAACTTAACTTAGCTCAAATTCATGATTAGAAAGATGTAAAAGCAAAAGTTATGGCACTAACCTCTTTGGTGATTTTCTAAGCTTGTTCACACCTCACTTTCTTCCACTTTCTTTTGTTTTTCTTGGCTGCCAACCACTCTAGCAAGGTTGGGTGACAAATTTTAGTGAAGGGACCTAAGGGTTTTGGGGTGAGAAATCAAAGATTGAAGGTATGAGAGAATGAGAGTTATGGAGGAAGAAGGAGAAACTCACGGCTGGCTGAAGAAGAAGGAGAAAACACCAGAATTTTTTGGTCCATTTTTTCTCTTTTAATTGTTTTAAGAAGGCTTGTTGAATGGTGATTGGTGGAGGGTATGTAAATGACATCATGTGATGTCATTATCCCTAATTTCCTTCATTTTTCTTTTCTTTTCTTTTCTACCAAATTTCAATTTAATTTCTAGCAATATTTATTCATATTTTATGTTATAATAATTATTTACTTAACTAGACAAGTCAGCCAAAAATCGCCTCTGAAGGCGAAATGACCAAAATGCCCTCCATTTGGCTTAACGGGTCAAAATTGTCTGTACCGATTGAAAAATTTTTCTAAATATTTTCTTGGTATTCTAATGCCATAGGAACCTCAATAACCCTTCTCTGGAGTCCCAAAAATTATTTTATAAATTTTCTCTCGGGTCTGGGGCTCCTAGTTGCGAGAACCGCAACTTCCCACTGGGTTACCCATCACTTGGGCACCGGCTCATTTGACTTAGTTGTATTTTATTTCTAAAATTTTTACTAAATTTTTCTTATTAATATTTGAGTTAATTATGGTCCCTCACTTTAGTTTAAATATTTTTCCGATCGTTCTAGCTGTCCGGACCAACACTGGTCACCGGAACAGTAGAATGTACGGAGTTGCTACAGGGAGGGTGTTACAACAATGCCCCTGTTCGGGTTGCATTCCCGATTTTTCGGTAACACCGGGTTTTGTCCGTTTTTCGATTTCTCACTTTTCTTTGTACTAATTAATTAATTTTTGTTTGATATTCCTAATGGCATTTATACTTCAATAGGGGTCTATTTAAGTCCTAAAAATATTTTCCGAGTCCTCGCGGTCAGGAGCTAGTCAACGGTCGGTAGTGACTTCCGATCTTGTCACCCATCGCTAGGGTTCTCGGCTCGCTTAACTTGATTGCATTTCTTTACTATTATTTTTCCTTTGTTTTTCTTGTATTCTCTTTTGTTGTATTTCATTTTTTTATGTCTTCTCACTCATAACGAAGTGTAGTTCTAGGCATCCTAGCTGTCCGGACAACACTGGTCACAAGAACAGTAGAACGCACTATCGAACATAGGGGTGTTACATATCTTGTATATAGGTGGTTTGAGTTTGATACTGCTTTCATACTTATACTGTGTATGGGTATATGGGTGTAACACCCCTATAATCGGTAGTGCGTTCTACTATTTCGATGACCAGTGTCTGTCCGGACAGATAGAATGCCTAGAACTACACTTAAATGTTAGTGAGGAGACATGAAATGATGAAATAAATAAAAAGAAAATACAAGAAAAATTAAGGAATAAAAGATAGAAAATGAAATTAAGTTAAACGAGCCAGACCCGTAGCGATGGGTGACCGCACCGGGAAGTTGCAGCGCAGACCATTGACTAGCCCTAGTGTAACACCCTCCCGGTAGCAACTCCGTACATTCTACTGTTCCGGTGACCTGTGTCGGTCCGGACAGCTAGAACGTCCGGAAAAATATTTAAACTAAAGTTAGGAACCATAATTAACTCAAATATTAATAGGAAAAATTTAGTAAAAATTTTAGAAATAAAGTACAACCAAGTTAAACGAGCCGGTTCCCTAGTGAGGGGTAACTCAGAAGGAAGTTGCGGTTCTCGCAACGAGGAGCCCTAGACCCAGGGGAAAAATTATAAAATAATTTTTGGGACTCCAGAGAAGGGTTATTGAGGTTCCTATGGCATTAGAATGCCAAGAAAATATTTAGAAAAATTTTTCAATCGGTACAGACAATTTTGACCCGTTAAGCCAAACGGAGGGCATTTTGGTCATTTCGCCTTCAGAGGTGATTTTTGGCCGACTTGTCCAGTTGAGTAAATAATTAATATGACATAAAATATGAATAAACATTACTAGAAATTAAATTGAAAATGAGTAGTGGAGGAAAGAAAAGAAATTGAGGAAAAATGCCTATTTATGACATCATGGTGATGTCATTTAAAAGCCATAACCAATCAAAATTAAACAACCCTTTAATTAATCAATAAAAGAGACAAACCAAGACAAAAGAATCAAAATTTCAGCTGCCTTCTTCTTCTCCAATTCCAGCCGAAATTTATGCTTGCCCTAAACCTCCATTAGACCTCACTTCCAAAGCTTAATTTCTCCCTTGTTACACCATTAAACCCTAACTTCTTTCAGTAAAACTTGACCATATCTCTTGGGGAAGCTTTTGGCAGCCAAGAAGAGGAAAGAAAGTGAAGTTTTGAGTTGGGAAAATTCTGCCCCATTCAAGGTTAGTGCATATTTGTATATAAACCTCTTTTAATCCATGAAGGTGACTTGAAATAAGTGAGATTTTGTAACTTAAATGAATAGAATTTGAGTATATGCACCCCATGGATTTCGGCTTCCCTAGGGAAGGAATAGAATTGGGTGTTTTTGATTGACTTGGAATGAACTACAAATCAAGTTTAAAGTATATAAACATAAGGATATTAATTTAGTTAGTTAACTAGGGTAGTTTGTACAAAACTATGAATTTGAGCTAGGGTTTAGGAGAGAAAACTTGACTTGGCTTATGTAATTGTTAAAGAACACTCTAATGGTCAATTAGTGACCATTTTAGGTAAGTTGACCACAATTTGGACTGAAATAATGCATGGAAAAGTGAATGTGTAGGCTGCCTAAAGACAGCAGCAAGGTGACTGAAATTTCAGTCCACTTGCACAGCCATATCTTTGGCTGTGTTGGTCCAATTGGTGTTTGGCCAATTGGACATGAAACTAGGCTTATAATGGCACATTTTTTCTGAAGAAACCATGCCCAAAAGACCAAAGCAAGAGGACCAAAACTTGGCCCCAATCCGAATACCCTGCAACAGCACCTGCAGAAATGACCAAATGAACAGTAACTATTCATTTGGCCATAACTCACTGTAGATATGGTCAATTGACCTAAAATTTTTACAGCAACAAGTTAAGACATAGAAAAACAACTTTCATGAAGGAACCTACCTCAAATTATGGCCAGAACCCATCCAACCAAGTGATTTCAGTTACTGTTCATGTTACTGTAGATATGGTCAATTCTGCAGATTGGCAATCCGGCCAGCTGTGGTTTTTGGACCATATCTAGAGCTACAAAACTCCAAATGGAGTGATTCAAAAAAGGAAATTCAACTAGACAAAATAAGGAACAACTTTCATGTTTTCCATTTCTTCAAATTCCCACTGCAACAGTATCCAATGGAATAGTAAAGTTGAGCTACAAAAACTGAAAATTCTGCTTCCCTTGGTTTAAACTTTGAAATGGTATAAATGCTTAATGCCAACAAGTTTTGAATGCCAAATGTGGTATATTGGGAGTGCCAAAGTAAATGTACATATTTTCTATCCAAAAGTCAACATTTTTGTTGACCAATGAGGTGAATAGTGACACCAAAAACTTGAAATTCACAAATTGAAGAATTTAAAGGTTTCAAATGCCCTAGTATACCTAACAAGATTGGTTTGGATAGTTTGGCATGCCAATAGGGTTCAGTTAGCAGTACTGCACATGGCAATATGCCATTCTGTGATTTCATGGCTATTAGCCATTCTGACCTTGTATTGAGATTTGGCCTTGTGCCTGATGTATTCTGACTTGTTAGCTGCATTACGTTGCACCGGGAGATGCATATGTGACCGATGGTGTGACGGCGAGGTACTTGATACCCAGTGCGGTTACCGTTTATCGATCCGATGGTCTAGTGTAGGTTACTTGGGCAACCAAATGAATAAAAGTGGACAAAGTAAATGATATACAAATACCAAACAAATAAAACATATACATTCGTTACATATATATTTCCTGCTATTTCTTTTTATTTTATTATTGCACCACTAAGCATTATTGCTTAGCGCGTTGCTTTTGCCACGCGTAGGTACTAGAGATACAGATCGTGAGCCCAGTAGACCGCAGACTGGGTGAGTCCATCTGCGATTACGCACGATGTCCGTGTCACCTCAACCTGCGATTGCATTGGTAGGACACTAGGTGTCATTTTGGCATTCTGTATTAAATTTTGATTTTCTCATATGTAATTAAACTTGTGTAATGTATTTTGAGGTTCATGTAAATAATGAAGATTTATGGTTATGTATGGAAGTAATTTGAGTATTTATTTATTGTTTATACATATGAGTACCCTGAGAAATGATGATCGAGAACTGAAATTGACATGTTGTTGAGATCTTGATATTGAGACTTTGTTGATGAATTAAAGTTGGGATTGTTTGGAAAATTATTTGGAAGTGTTTTTAACAGGTTCCGAAGAACTGTTTTCTCCATTTTTAGCCGGTACTCCGCCGAATTTTCTTTAAAATTTTCGGAACCTCAAATAAATAATATTTTCGATAAATGGCTTAAATGAAGTATGTTTCATAAATTATATTCAAAGGCATGATATAAATTAATTAAGGTATATTAGAGTGTGCCGGTACATCGTGTGGCATTACTTACTCGAGTATACTGTACACGGGTAAGGGGTGTCACATTTAGTGGTATCAGAGCACGGTTTAGGCGTTTCTGGGCCTAGATTGAGTCCATACCATGCATTGCATTTGTAAGAGTCGAGGTGACACTAACGCAGATATGTTTGTCTTTGTTAAATAGGATATGGACCCTTCATCTCAGAGGGCAGTCGAGGAGGAAGTGGAGAGTCATGCTCCACCTGCAGCAGCTAAGACTGGGGGCATGAGAGAATCTGCTCCACCAGCTCAAGCCTCCACAGGCCATGTTCTAGCAAATGGCCGATTTCTTCAGACAAATGGCCGGGGTAATACTAGCACCACCACCACCACCACCACCAGCTCCACAACAGAAATCACACCTGGAAAGGCTAAGGAAGTTTGGAGCAGTGGAATTTTATGGTAAGAGAGAAGATGACTCTGTTGCAGCCGAAAATTGGTTGAACAGAACGGGCAGAGTTCTAAAACAACTCCACTGCACTCCAGAGCAAAACTTGGAAGCTGTCGTATCTCTGTTGCAAGATGATGCATATGAGTGGTGGGACACGGTATCCAGTGAAGTGCAGCCGGAAGTCAGAACTTGGGACTTCTTTCTCTCGAATTCAAGAAGAAATATGTGGGTCTTGTATACGGAAGAGAGAAGAAGAGAGTTTATTAACTCGAGGCGAGAGGCAGTGTCGGTGGCGAATATGAGAAAGAATTTGTTCGATTGAGCCGCTATGGAAGGAGATAGTCCCTAATGAAGCTGAAAGATGTAAGAGATTTGAAGAGGACTAAATGACAACATCAAGATCCACTCACCGCCACAGGAATCACAGAATTTACCAAGTTAGTGGAAGCTGCAATAAAGGTTGAAAAAGTAAGAATAAGTGAGCAGACCAGACAGGAAAGACAGCAGACGAGGGGCCCAGGTCAGTCTAGTTCAGCTCCTGCATTTGGGAAGAAGTTCAAGGGTCCACCGCACAGAGTTCAGTCGGCCACAAGGTCGTGGTCAATCTCGGGGCCTGTGCCACGATATAACCCTAGGAGAGGACAATCCACACCATCGGTGGCGCTCTCGAGGATGGGGTTCAGGACCAGCCCGGCATCTTCTGCATGTCCACACCGCTGAAGTGGCACAAGGGAGTGTTGGAGAGTGGCCGTGCTCGCTAAGGTATGGGTCAACAGAGCATCGGTTGAAAAAGCGTCACGCAGAACTACTATTTGCTCCAACACAAGCAGAGCACTGCTCCTGCACTACGCAGAGGTAGAAAATGCGGTAAATCTGAGGCGGTTGGACCATCACAGAGGCTGCATCCGAGCCGATGAGAGGCGGATAACGGACCACTGCGGAGCTTATGCCTTGAGAGCTCAGGAGGAGCAAGATGCCCCGAATGTCATCAGGGGTACGTTCTCCCTTTACAATACTCCTGTGCATGCATTGGTGGATCCAGGATCCACTCATTCATACATCTGCATCAACCTACCCGTAGAAAGGGGGATACTAGTAGGGAAAAGTGACCAAGACATTCTGGTCACTAATCCATTGGGTCACAGTGTGGTAGTGAACAAAGTGTACAAGGGTTGCCCTTTAAGGATTCAAGGGTATGAATTCTTGGCAGACTTGATTGAGTTGCCCTTCCATGAGTTTGACGTGATTTTGGGAATGGACTGGTTGTCACGTCATCAGGCAATGGGTGATTGCAAATTGAAGAGAATTTCTTTGAAAACTCCTGAGGGTAATGAAATTACAGTTGTGGGGGAAAGGACAGATTTCTTGTCCAATGTCATCTCAGCCACAGTTGGAAGAAGAATGATGAGAAAAGGCTGTGAAGCCTACCTAGCACATGTGGTGGATACTAGGCAGGCTAAGCCAAACCTGAGTGATATACCCACAGTAAGAGACTTCCCAGAAGTATTTCCTGAAGAGTTGCCTGGTTTGCCACCAGAAAGGGAGGTTGAATTTGCTATTGAGACACTGCCGGGTACAACACCCATTTACATTGCTCTTTATAGGATGGCACCCACTGAATTGAGGGAGTTGAAAACTCAGTTGCAAGAGTTGCTTGATAAGGGGTTCATACGCCCCAGTGTGTCACCATGGGGAGCTCAATTGCTGTTTGTGAAAAAGAAGGATGGGACTTTGAGGCTATGCATTGATTACCGGCAGTTGAATAAAGTGACAGTGAAGAACAAATATCCGTTGCCTAGAATCGATGATCTGTTTGATCAGTTGAAGGGAGCAGGAGTATTTTCTAAGATTGATCTCAGATCAGGGTATCATCAGTTAAGGGTGAAGGATGCAGATGTGCCAAAGACTGCATTCAGGACTCAATATGGGCATTATGAGTTTCTAGTGATACCCTTTGGCCTAACAAATGCACCAGCGGCATTTATGGACCTTATGAACCGTATCTTTCATCCATACCTAGATCGGTTCGTAGTGGTCTTTATTGATGATATTTTGGTGTATTCCAAGACCAGGGAAGAACATGATGAGCATTTGAGGATTGTTCTACAAACCCTGAGAGAAAAGAAGCTGTATGCTAAGTTGTCCAAGTGTGACTTTTAGCTGAATGAAATTGCATTCCTTGGACACATAGTGTCAGCTGATGGGATTAGGGTGGATCCCAAGAAAATAGAAGCAGTGATGGAATGGAAGCCTCCCAAAAACACAACTGAGGTCAGAAGCTTCTTGGGGCTAGCTGGGTATTACAGAAGATTTGTGAAGGGATTTTCCCTAATAGCTGCTCCAATGACCAAGTTATTACACAAGAATGTCATATTTGACTGGAATGACAAGTGTCAGACTAGTTTTGAGAAGTTGAAGGCTATGTTGACAGAGGCACCAGTGTTAACACAGCCAGTGTCAGGAAAAAACTTCGTGGTCTACAGTGATGCCTCACATAATGGGTTAGAGTGTGTATTGATGCAAAAGGGGAAAGTGATCGCCTATGCTTCCAGACAGTTAAGGCCACATGAGCAGAACTACCCTACTCATGATCTAGAACTTGTAGCAATTATCTTCGCACTGAAGATATAGAGGCATTACTTGTATGGGGAAAAGTGCTACATTTACACGGACCACAAAAGCCTGAAATACTTGCCAACCCAGAAGAAGCTCAACCTTAGACAGAGGCGATGGATTGAGTTCCTGAAGGATTATGACTGTGTAATTGACTACCATCCTGGGAAGGCAAATGTAGTTGCTGATGCTTTGAGCAGAAAATCCATGACAGCCTTGAGATCATTGAATGCCTGTCTATCTTTGATTCGAGATGGAGCTATTTTGGCTGAGTTGCAAGTGAGGCCAAACCTGCTACAGCAGATTTTAGATGGGCAAAAGGCAGATGAAAAGTTAATGGCTATTATGAGCAAAATCTCATAGGGAAAAGCAACTGACTATGAAGTGAAAGCAGATGGGTGTCTATACTACAAAGGAAGACTGTGTGTACCAGATGATGGGGAATTGAAGACCAGTATTCTAAAAGAGGCACACACCAGTGTATATGCTATGCACCCAGGAAGTACAAAGATGTATCATGATCCGAAGCTTCAGTATTGGTGGCCTGGTATGAAGAGGGACATAGCTGACTATGTGACTAAATGCTTGACATGTCAACAAGTCAAGGCAGAACATCAAGTTCCATCAGGTTTACTACAGCCTATATGCATACCTGAATGGAAATGGGATCGGGTCACCATGGATTTTGTAAGTGGTCTACCTCTCACCCAGAAGAAACATGATGCAGCATGGGTGATAGTTGATAGATTGACAAAGTCAGCACACTTTCTGCCAGTTAGGACTGACTACTCACTAGAGAGGTTAGCAGAATTGTATATCAATGAGATAGTTAGACTGCATGGAATTCCACTTTCCATCATATCTGATCGAGACCCAAGGTTTACATCGAGATTCTGGAAGAAGTTGCATGAGTCCTTGGGTACACAACTCCATTTCAGCACAGCTTTCCATCCTCAGACGGATGGGCAATCAGAAAGAGTAATCCAGGTAAACAATTGAAACCAATGAAATTGATACAAATATTGAATTAAAATGATAACAATAACTTGAAATATATGTCAGGTCCTTGAGGATATCTTTGAGGAGTTGTGTCATTGAGTTTGAGGAAGTTGGGATAGATACCTCCCATCGCGGAATTTGCATATAACAATAGCTACCAGGCTAGCATTCAAATGGCCCCATATGAAGCACTGTATGGAAGAAAATGTAGAACTTCAGTGTGCTGGACTGAATTGGGCGAAGATAAACTGGTAGGGCCAGACCTGGTGAAACAGATTGAGGACAAAGTAAAATTGATCAAAGCTAATCTGAAGGTTGCCTCACGATGCGTAAATCTTATGCCGACCTGAAGAGAAAAGAAATAGAATATGTGGTTGGCGACAAAGTGTTCCTCAAGGTGTCACCGTGGAAGAAGGTATTGAGGTTTGGAAGAAAAGGTAAGTTAAGCCCTAGGTTCATTGGCCCATATGAAGTCATTGAACGTGTGGGTCCAGTGGCCTATAGGCTAGCTTTACCACCAGAGCTAGACAAGATCCACAATGTGTTCCACGTGTCCATGCTTAGAAGATACCGCTCAGATCCTTCACATGTCATCTCCAGAGAAGAAATTGAAATACAACCGGATTTGACATATGAAGAAGAACCTCTACGGATCCTGGCTCGGGAAGTAAAAGAGTTGAGAAACAAGCAGATTCCACTGGTGAAAGTGCTTTGGAGGCACCACAACACCGAGGAGGCAACTTGGGAAAGTGAAGAGACGATGAGGCAACAGTTCCCTCAACTGTTTGCACCAGGTAAATTTCGAGGACGAAATTTAAATTAGAGGGGAAGAGTTGTAACACCCTCCCGGTAGCAACTCCGTACATTCTACTGTTCCGGTGACCGGTGTCGGTCCGGACAGCTAGAACGTCCGGAAAAATATTTAAACTAAAGTCAGGAACCATAATTAACTCAAATATTAATAGGAAAAATTTAGTAAAAATTTTACAAATAAAGTACAACCAAGTTAAACGAGCCGGTGCCCTAGTGAGGGGTAACTCAGAGGGAAGTTGCGGTTCTCGCAACGAGGAGCCCTAAACCCGGGGAAAAAATTATAAAATAATTTTTGGGACTCCAGAGAAGGGTTATTGAGGTTCCTATGGCATTAGAATGCCAAGAAAATATTTAAAAAAAATTTTCAATCGGTACAGACAATTTTGACCCATTAAGCCAAACGGAGGGCATTTTGGTCATTTCGCCTTCAGAGGTGATTTTTGGCCGACTTGTCCAGTTGAGTAAATAATTAATATGACATAAAATATGAATAAACATTACTAGCAATTAAATTTAAAATGAGTAGTGGAGGAAAGAAAAGAAATTGAGGAAAAAGGCCTATTTATGACATCATGGTGATGTCATTTAAAAGCCATAACCAATCAAAATTAAACAACCCTTTAATTAATCAATAAAAGAGACAAACCAAGACAAAAGAATCAAAATTTCAGCTGCCTTTTTCTTCTCCAATTCCAGCCGAAATTTATGATTGCCCTAAACCTCCATTAGACCTCACTTCCAAAGCTTAATTTCTCCCTTGTTACACCACTAAACCCTAACTTCTTTCATTAAAACTTGACCATATCTCTTGGGGAAGCTTTTGGCAGCCAAGAAGAGGAAAGAAAGTGAAGTTTTGAGTTGGGAAAATTCTGCCCCATTCAAGGTTAGTGCATATTTGTATATAAACCTCTTTTAATCCATGAAGGTGACTTGAAATAAGTGAGATTTTGTAACTTAAATGAATAGAATTTGAGTATATGCACCCCATGGATTTCGGCTGCCCTAGGGAAGGAATAGAATTGGGTGTTTTTGATTGACTTGGAATGAACTACAAATCAAGTTTAAAGTATATAAACATAAGGATATTAATTTAGTTAGTTAACTAGGGTAGTTTGTACAAAACTATGAATTTGAGCTAGGGTTTAGGAGAGAAAACTTGACTTGGCTTATGTAATTGTTAAAGAACACTCTAATTGTCAATTAATGACCATTTTAGGTAAGTTGACCACAATTTGGACTGAAATAATGCATGGCAAAGTGAATGTGTAGGCTGCCTAAAGACAGCAGCAAGGTGACTGAAATTTCAGTCCACTTGCACAGCCATATCTTTGGCTGTGTTGTTCCAATTGGTGTTTGGCCAATTGAACATGAAACTAGGCTTATAATGGCACATTTTTTCTGAAGAAACCATGCCCAAAAGACCAAAGCAAAAGGACCAAAACTTGGCCCCAATCCGAATACCCTGCAACAGCACCTGCAGAAATGACCAAATGAACAGTTTTTTTATAACTGTTCATTTGGCCATAACTCACTGTAGATATGGTCAATTGACCTAAAATTTTTACAGCAACAAGTTAAGACATAGAAAAACAACTTTTATGAAGGAACCTACCTCAAATTATGGCCAGAACCCATCCAACCAAGTGATTCCAGTTACTGTTCATGTTACTGTAGATATGGTCAATTCTGCAGATTGGCAATCCGGCCAGCTGTGGTTTTTGGACCATATCTAGAGCTACAAAACTCCAAATGGAGTGATTCAAAAAAGGAAATTCAACTAGACAAAATAAGGAACAACTTTCATGTTTGCCATTTCTTCAAATTCCCACTGCAACAGTATCCAATGGAACAGTAAAGTTGAGCTACAAAAACTGAAAATTCTGCTTCCCTTGGTTTAAACTTTGAAATGGTATAGATGCTTAATGCCAACAAGTTTTGAATGCCAAATGTGGTATATTGGGAGTGCCAAAGTCAATGTACATATTTTCTATCCAAAAGTCAACATTTTTGTTGACCAATGAGGTGAATAGTGACACCAAAAACTTGAAATTCACAAATTGAAGAATTTAAAGGTTTCAAATGCCCTAGTATACCTAACAAGATTGGTTTGGATAGTTTGGCATGCCAATAGGGTTCGATTAGCGATCGCAAATGGAAATATGCCATTCGTGATTTCATGGCTATTAGCCATTCGACCTTGTATTGAGATTTGGCCTTGTGCTCGATGTATTCTGACTTGTTAGCCGTTACATTTGCACCGAGAGATGCATATGTGACCGATGGTGTGACGACCCGAGGTACTTGATACCCAGTGCCAGTTTACCCGTTTATCCAGTCCAGTCGTCTAGTGTAGGTTACTTGGGCAACCAAATGAATAAAAGTGGACAAAGTAAATGATATACAAATACCAAACAAATAAAACATATACATTCGTTACATATTTATTTCCTGCTATTTCTTTTTATTTTATTATTGCACCACTAAGCATTATTGCTTAGCGCGTTGCTTTTCCACGCAGCGTAGGTGCGGAGATACAGATCGTGAGCCAGTGAGACCGCATCGGGTGAGTCCATCTGCGATTACGCACGATGTCCGTGTCACCTCAACCTGCGATTGCATTGGTAGGACACTAGGTGTCATTTTGGCATTCTGTATTAAATTTTGATTTTCTCATATGTAATTAAACTTGTGTAATGTATTTTGAGGTTCATGTAAATAATGAAGATTTATGGTTATGTATGGAAGTAATTTGAGTATTTATTTGTTGTTTATACATATGAGTACCCTGAGAAATGATGATCGAAAGCTGAAATTGAAATGTTGTTGAGATCTTGATATTGAGACTTTGTTGATGAATTGAAGTTGGGATTGTTTGGAAAATTATTTGGAAGTGTTTTTAACAGGTTCCGAAGAACTGTTTTCTCCATTTTTAGCCGGTACTCTGCCGGATTTTCTTTAAAATTTTCGGAACCTCAAATAAATAATATTTTCGATAAATGGCTTAAATAAAGTATGTTTCATAAATTATATTCAAAGGCATGATATAAATTAATTAAGGTATATTAGAGTGTGCCGGTACACCGTGTGGCATTACTTACTTGGGTATACTGTACACGGGTAAGGGGTGTCACACCTGGACTGCGGGGAACCCTGGGAAATATTTTTTTAATACTAAAATAAATATCTATTGAACTATAAATGACATTATAAATATCAAAGAAAAATTAATTAATTAGTACAAAGAAAAACGAAAAATCGAGAAACCGACAAAAATCGGTGTTACCGAAAAATCGAGAATACAACCCAAATAGGGACATTGTGGTCAATTGACACTCCGAGTTGACTTTTGACCTCAATGTCCATTAAAAATAAGAGGTATTACACTTTGAAAATATCATGAAAAATAAAAATATGGCACATAATGTAAATAGTGGAAGTAATAAGGCAAATTTAGTAACTTTAATTAAATAAGTCATTTCCTAAAGTTAGTGCTCCACTAACTCACATTATGCGACACCTTTATAAAGCATTTCGACTGATTAAACTTCATCTTCAACCTCATTTCAACACCAGCTGAAACTAATTCCCATGGAAGCTCCCATGGCTGCCCCATTTTCCACCTTCATCTACCCATGATCAAGCTTTGTTCTTCCTAAATTCCTTCACTAAAGTTGGACTATGCAACTTGGCAAAGAGTGTGGCAGCAAAAAGGGAAGGATTTGAAGAAGTTTTAACAAGCTTCAAAAGAGGTAAGTGCTTGTTTTCCATTGTTTCTTCATTAAAGTTGTAGTAGAGGTTGTGGGGTGTTAGATTATAGGAGAAATTATGAGATTTGATGAGTTATTGAAGTGTACCATTTTGGGCAGCCATGGAAGTGAAAGGTAAGTGGTTTGTTCTTATATGAATTTGATGGATACTGAAGTTAATTAGAGTACTTAAATGTATTAGAGTTTGATTTTTATGTATATGTGTGAACTGTGAATGTAAAGTGAGATCACATGTTGAAATTGGGAAGCTTGATGTATATGAACAATTTGGGCAGCCTCATGGTGAAGGTTGGAAATGTTTAAGTTCACGAAAAGTTGTTGAATTATGGTACAAAAAGTGGCAGCTTATGTATATAAAATAGTAATGATAATGTATGTAATTTAGTAGTGGAAATTATATGTATTGGTTAGGAGTATTATGTGGAAAATTGTTTAGAATTGGATATTGTAAATTAGGAGTTGTATTTGGTGTATGTAAGCTCATTGTATTCTGCCCAAAGTTGCTATAATGTAAACTATTGAATGAGTATGATATGGTACAAGTGCAGAATGGTTTGGGAAGTAAAGATATAGTTGGTGAATGTGTGATTGGTTTAGTGTTTGAGAGATATGTAAAGGCAGTATGCAAATGAGCCTATAACCCTAAGTATGTGATTCCAATTGGTATGAGGCCAATTGGTAGTGAAACTAGACAAAAAAACGTGCCAACTTTTATGAAGAAAGCCTACCTAAATTCTATCAAAAAATGTGACATGAGAATTGACCAAATCCGGATTAGTGACTTTGCAAACCTGAAAATTGACCATTTGGACAGCATTCAGTGTTTTGGCCATAACTCACTCAAAACAGGTCCAAATGACCTGAAATTTATACCATGGATAGCTTAGACATAGAGCTACAACTCTTATGAAGACACCAAAACCCAGAAATGACAATAAGCAAGTCAAAGTGCTTGCACAATTTCGGGTATAAAAACTGCCAGAATCGAAAATGACCTAAAAATGACCTAAGTTTGCCATTTTAGTGCAATCTATCTAGCAATAGCAAAATGACCATAACTTGGTCTAGTAAACTCCAAATGACCAAAAATTTGTGGCAAAAGTTCACTAAGACATAAACCTACAAGTTTGTAATTCTGACCAGAACCCGAAAACTAAGGAAACTAGGTCATCCGGCTAGGTCAAAACAGCATACCGAAATCCGATAAATTGCAATAAAATGCAGTACACTTGAAAATGTAATTGGTAACATATACCAACACTAAAGGACTATAAAAGGTAGCGTATTGGTAACATTAAAATTTATTCACCTAGTGTGTATTAATGGTCAACATTATAGGTTTACTAACGAAATGAATTGAAGGAATCGTACCAAGAAAAATTTAGATATTGGATTTTATTATTAGAAACAATTTAACTGAGTACTGAAACACTTTAAATTGTGTGTTTCACTTAAAAAGGATATTGAAAAGTATAAGAAACATTGAGTCAAGGCCTAGAGGGGACTCAGATCAGGTCTGTGCACAATATTTTTTATATTCACTGCTTTTACCAGAAAATTTATTTGGAGAAATAAGTTATGAATAATTTTTTATTGTTTTAGCTTTGAGAATTTTATTTGGAAATTATTGTATTGCCTACTTTGGAAATGAAAATTTTGAAATAAAATGTAATTTGTAGTTTGTATGAAATATTTAAATATTGTGATTTAAAATTGTTTTTAATTCACACTTGGCATGGCAATATTACTATGTTCCTCCTCCATTTATGGGATGAGTATGACTATATTCCTCCCTCTTTGACTTGCCAGTCTGAGGTGAGTATGGATGAGTTCTCATTAGCTAGCTAGCCACCTCCCTCATTGATTTCGATTAGTGGGGTGAGTATGTCTTGTCGTGGTGTACAACACGACATGTTCAGAAAATTTGTGTCATAACCTAAGTTGTGTTATTGATTGGCAACACTGTGTTATTAAATTGTTTGATCAAATTTGTGTTATATAAGCTTTGAAAATTGTGACATGAAATTGTGAATCATTTGAATTGTGAATTGTCAATAAAAGTTTTATATACTGCATTTTAAATTATTATTGTGCACCACTGAGTAAATTTTACTCAGCGATAGCTTTTTCATTGCTGTCGCAGGTAGACAGACAGACAAAGCAGTAGAGTAGGCTGCTTGTGCTACACTTTGGAATTTTACCATGTATATTGAGTATACCACTTTTTGTAATTTTTGTGGTAATGTATGTGCACTCTATGTATATATTGTACTTGATCTTGAGCAGTTGTAATATATTTATTTTTTATCTCAGCTTTTGAACTACTTAGTCATTTTGTAGTTTATCTTTGAAAATACTGGAAATTTGATGTTGAATTGAGTTTGACAAATGTTGAGAAATTGATTTGTGTTGAACCATATTGGAGTTTGGGATTGAACAAAAATATTGAAAGTGCTTTTTTACAGGTTTTGAAGAACTGTTTTATTCAAAATACTGATGGCACTCTGCCAAAATTTTTACAGAAATTACTGATACTCAGATTTGTTATTTGGTTTCACTTCAGTTAAAAAAAAAAATTAACACCTGTAACACCTGTCAAAAGTGCTCACCACTGTTAAAAGAAATAAGAAAAGGTTTAAAATCCCTTGTAGTGTATTTAATGGGTTATCAGTAGACGAAGTTTGGTAATTCATTAGGTATACTACGGGATCATGTTATGCCTTACGAAGGGGTAAGGTGTAACATATTTTAATGGTATCAGAGCTAGTTTTTAAATTCTGTTTTGACCTGTAATTTGAATATTCTTTCTTTATAGTACAACTGCTCAATGTCATTGTTTGATATATACAGTACATTACATTATAAATATGCATTAACAGGAGGAAATCTCCTTGTGTTATTTGTTCAGGAGGTGTAATATCATCTAATTGACAATGGAAGAAGGGGACCGTTCAGTCGATCAATCAATAGAGGCTGAGGTACAAGGGGAAGCCCAGCCCTTCAAAATGTGAGTGGATCAGCTGCACCAAGCCCCTCAATATTGCAGTTTCCAACTGAATTTGCTCAGCAGATGGGTGCGATATTCCAACATGTAACACCCCTATGTTCGGTAGTGCGTTCTACTGTTCTGGTGACTAGTGTTGTCCGGACAGCTAGGATGCCTAGAACTACACTTCGATATGAGTGAGGAGATATAAAATAATGAAATACAAGAAAAGAAAATACAAGAAAAACAAAGGAAAAATAATAGCAAAGAAATGTAACTAAGTTAAGCGAGCCGAGAACCCTAGCGATGGGTGACCGCACCGGGAAGTCACGGCGTGGACCGTTGACTAGCCCTGGACTGCGGGGAACCCTGGAAAATATTTTTAGGACTCAAATAAATAATTATTGAAGTATAAATGCCATTAGAAATATCAAAGAAAAATTAATTAATTAGTACAAAGAAAAGTGGGAAATCGAAAAACGAACAAAACCCGGTGTTATGGAAAAATCGGGAATGCTACCCGAACAGGGGCATTGTGATCATTTGACACCCGAGTTGTCTTTTGACCTAAATGTCCATTAAAAATACATGATATTATATTTGTAAAATGTCTTGAAAAATTAAATTAGTGGTATCTAATGTAAATAACAAAAATGAGAAGCTTAATGTGGGAAAATGAAAACTTGATTATTTAATTAATTAACTTATGGTGCGTGGAGCACTATGGGGTTAAATAAAGCATAAGTGGACAGATTTTATCCACTCCCTTTTCCATTTCCTTCAAAACACACATCCATGGCCGAATTCCAATTTCTCCAAATTCCTCCATTGTCGTCCATGCAAGAGCTCCATGCACCATTGATCAAGCCATGATTCCATGCAAGTATCTTCATTAAACTATGTCTACACATCATGGGCAGCATGTAGGAAGCAAGAAAGAGAAGTTTTGGTGAGGTTTTGAAGAATTTCCAAAGTGGTAAGTTTGTGTTTTTTATTATTGTTTAATTAAAGTTTATAAGGATGTTATGGGTATTTGAATTATGGAGAAATTTTTGAGGTTTGATGTTTAAATGGAGAACTGTACTTTTGGCAGCTATGGAAACACATTGAAGGCAGTTTATTTTTGCTTGTAAATGATGAATTAAATGATTGATTAAATGTATATTGTGTAGGAAATTGTTTGGATGATGTATACTTAGTATATGTAAATGTGAATTGAAATTTGAAGCTTGGAAATTAATGGATTGTAAATGCACTAATGCGGCAGGTTGTTGACTCTTGAAGAATGCTGGAATTCATGCTTGGTTTATGGTATATTAATGTTGACTTGTGTTGGATGTTATGGCAGTTTGAGTGTATATATGATGGTGTGAAGTTGGACATGAAAAAAGTGTTATGGTTAGGTGCTTGAATTGTTGTAATTGAGTTGAAAAATTCTGCACTTTATGGTGTTTGTTGAATGTAATTGTAAGCTGCCAAAATGACCTATAATATGTTGTAAATTATGTTTAGGTTATGGTACAACCAGAATTGACTTGAATGTTGAGTTTGGTAAGTGTTAGGAGTGATCCTTGATATGTATGGAAGAAATGCAATAAGGCAGTTTGAGTTTTAGGCCTAGAACTCTGAGTGTGTGGCTCCAATTGGTATGAGACCAATTGGAGGTGAAACTAGGCACAAAATGTGCCAACTTTCATGAAGGAAGCTTGCCAAAATTCTGCTTGCAAGGTAGCTTGAAAAATGACCAAATCCGGATTAAGTGCAATTGAGGCCTGAAAATTGACCATTTGGGCAGCATTTAGTTTTTAGGCCATAACTCACTCAAAATAGGTCCAATTGACCTGAAATTTTAACCATGAATAGTTAAGACCCATATCTACAAGTCTTATGAAGACACTAAAGCCCAGAAATGACCATAAGCAAGTCAAACAGTTTGCACAAGTTCGGGTCCAAAAACTAGCCGAACCTAAAATGACCTAAAGTGACCTAAAATGACCAATTTTGGTGCAATTTGACCAGCAATAGTAAAATGACCATAACTTGGTCTACATAACTCGGAATGACCTGAAATTTTGCCCGCGTTTCATAAGACATAGGTCTACAAGTTTGTAGTTTTGACCGAAACCCAAAAACCGAGAAAACTAGGTCGTCCGGCTTGGTCAAACTAGTATCCCGGAATCCAGCAAATTGCAAGAAAATGCAGTATACATGGAAATAAACTTGGTAACATGTACCAACCCTGAAAGACTATCGAATGTGACATGTTAGTAACATTAAAACCTAAATTACCTAGAATGCACCGAGGGTCGACATATTAGGTTGATTAAGCAAATACTAGCATTCAGTGAATTACTTATCAAACATTATCGTTAGAGATAGTTTAATTAAGTACTGAAACACTTCAAATTGTGTTTCTAAGTTAGCAAAGACTTAGGGAAAGGAAAGGAAACACTGTGTCACACCCTACCCCTCTGTAAGGCATAACATGATCCCGTAGTATACCTAATGAATTACCAACTCCGTCTACTGATAACCCATTAAATACACTACAAGGGATTTTAAAAACTTTTCTTACTTCTTTTACAGTGGTGTGCACTATTTACAGGTGTTAAAAACCTTTTTGAACTGAAGTGATAGAACTAACAAATTTGAATTATTTGGAATTTCTGTAAAAATTTTGGTAGAGTGCCATCTATATTTTGGATAAAACAGTTCTTCAGAAAACCTGTAAAAAGCACTTCAATATATTTCCAAATCTCAACTCCAATATTTTTCTCAACACAACATATTTCTCAACTTAAATCCACAGTGATTTTTCAAAGACTGAGATACAAGAAATATAATACAATTTTTACAAGCCAAAATAACTCATAATTATTTTACAACTTCAAGGTACAATTTGAATTTACAACTGCTCAAAACCAAAAACAATATATACATACAGTGGTCATACATTACAGTACAAAATGCAAAATGTGGTATACTCATTATACCCGGTAATCTCTCGCTGGAGGTACTAGCAGCCTAGTCTGCTGCCCTGTATGTCTGTCTACCTGCGACAGCAATAAAAAGCTATCGCTGAGACAATGTCTCAGTGGTGCACAACATTAACCAAATACAATTTAAATCACAATTCATAAATCATATAAATAGTGGATACTTAAAACCATAGTTAATTTCAAGACAGTAATTGTCAACAAGAATTTAAACTCCATTTCTCAATATCACAATAAATTTCAATAAGTCAGATCATGGTTGAATTCAAAAGACAGTATATGTCAATAAGAGTTTAAATTCATTTCACAATCTCACAATACATATCAATAAATCACACACAGCTTAATCATGTTCCAAAGTTCAATTCGTCCCAAAAGTCGATGACTAATGAGGAATAACATAGCTAGCTAGCAAAAGTATGAGTACTCATCCAATTCGTCCTCAACAGGCACACACCTCAACACTTCAGCCAGAGAGGGAATTCAATTCGTCCCACTAGACAAGCTAGCGAGGAATACAATCAATATACATGATAGCTGTGGTTTCAAACCATTTCCAATGCTTTTCAATCAATAAGTATCCATCAATATCATTCAAATAATTTCTCACAATTTCAAACCATTTACAATGCTTTTCAAGCAATAAATATCCATTCAAACACATTTCCACAATTTAAAATAATAATGTACAAATAGTCATAATTCATTTCAATTGAAAAATTCAAATGAAATAGTTGTTGTGCACAAACCTCTGATAATTGTCTCCTGGTCTGGACTCAGTGTTTCCTTCCCTTTTCCTGAGTCTTTGGCAACTGAGAAACACAATTTGAAGTGTTTCAGTACTAAATTAAACTGTCTCTATCGATAATATTTGACAAATAATTCACTGAAAGCTATTATTTGCTTAATCGCCTAATATACGACCCTCGATGCGTTCTAGGTAATTTAGGTTTTAGTTTCACTAATATGTCACATTCGATAGTGTTTTACGGTTGGTACTCGTTACCAATTTCATTTCCTTGTTTAGTGCATTTTATTGCAAATTGCTAGATTCTGGTATACTAGATTTACCTAGCCGGACGACCTAGTTCCCTCGATTTTCGGGTTTTGGTCAAAACTAAAAACTTGTAGATCTATGTCTTATTGCACGCGGGGCAAAATTTCAGGTCAATCCGAGTTATGTAGACCAAGTTATGGTCATTTTACTATTACTGGTCAAATGGCATCAAATTAGGTCATTTTAGGTCAAATTTGGTCAACTTTGGTTCGGCCAGTTTTTGGACCCGAACTTGTGCAAGCTGTTTGACTTGCTTATGGTCATTTATGGGCTTTGATGTCTTCATAAGACTTGTAGGTATGGGTCTTAACTATTCATGGTTAAAATTTCAGGTCAATTGGACATGTTTTGAGTGAGTTATGGCCTAAACACTAACTGCTGCCCAATTGGTCAATTTTCAGGTCTCAATTGTACTTAATCCGAATTGGTCATTTTTCATGCTACCTTGAAAGCAGAATTCTGGTATGCTTTCTAAATGAAAGTTGGCACATTTTGTGCCTAGTTTCACCTCTAATTGGTCTCATACCAATTGGAGTTACACATTTAAAGTTATGGGCTAAAATGTAGGCTGTCCTTAATTACATTGCACAAACATATATCAATTACACATTTACCTTACTCTAAGTCCACTTCCCTTACCAATTCTGATTTGGTACATTACCAAAACCATATACCACTTCACTTTAAAGTCACTTTGGGCAGAATACAAATATCCTTAACACTCCAAATAAAACTCTAATTCATAAAGTCCAATTACAACCACAAATACACATAAACACTACTCATTATTTCATACAATTTCCACAACTAATTTATATACATATCCATCAATCCTCAATGTCATAATTCTGCCAATATCTTCATGAATTCATACATTCATCATGGAGTCTCAAGGCTACCGAATTGTTCCACAATGCCAAAATTTCACATACTTTCTTCAACTTCAATTTCAAATGCATAATCACCATTACATATGGAAATAACTTACTAGGACATCAATTCACCCTATTTAACATGAATTCTCATCAAACATATGTAAGAATATTTCATTAACCATACAACTCCATGGCTGTCCAAAAATTAATATATCAAGAACTCCTCAAAACTTAAAATTTCCTTCACAAAGCAAACACCCATAACATGTATACAAACTTTAACAAAGCAATATTCAAAAATACAAACTTACCTTTGGTTGGGACTTGTTAAACCTTGATTAAACTTCTTGATTTTAGTATCAAACTCTTCCTTGTGATGTGGGGATAAAACTTAATGAAGAAACCTAAGTGATTGGAGATGAAATGAAGGAGTGGAGGAAGCTTTAAGTGAAACGGCAATGGAGGTTTCTCAATCTTCTCAATTCGGCATGGATGGTCTTCAAAGGTTGAAGATGATGTTTTAGTGGAGCAATCTGCCCACTTAATCCATTTTATAATTCTTAGTGGTCCACTTACTAAATTTAAATCATATAATATGTTAAATGTGTTATTTACACAATTTTCACTCCACTTTTGGCTATTTGCATTAGGTACCACTAAACTAATTTTTCATTTTATTTTCTAAGTGTAATATTATTTATTTTTAATGGACATTTAGGTCAAAAGACAATTCGGGATGTCAAATGACCATAATGCCCCTATTCGGGTTGCATTCCCGATTTTTCGGTAACACCGGGTTTTGTCCGTTTTTCGATTTCTCACTTTTCTTTGTACTAATTATTTAATTTTTCTTTGATATTTCTAATGATATTTATACTTCAATTGATGTCTCTTTAAGTCCTATAAATATTTTCCAGGGTTCCCTGTAGTCCAGGGCTAGTCAACGCCACGCCGTGACTTCCCGGTGCGGTCACCCATCGCTAGGGTTCTCGGCTCGCTTAACTTGGTTACCTTTCTTTGCTATTATTTTTCCTTTGTTTTTCTTGTATTTTTCTTTTCTTGTATTTCATTATTTTATGTCTCCTCCCTCATGTCAAAATGTAGTTCTGGGCATCCTAGCTATCCGGACAACACTGGTCACCGGAACAGTAGAACGCACTACCGAACTTAGGGGTGTTACAATTCTCCCCCACTTAAAATAAATTTCGTCTCGAAATTTTTACCTGGCATTAGTCTCTGAATAGCTGTGGGTGCTGTCTCCTCATATCCTCTTCACGTTCCCAAGTAGCTTCCTGGCCTGAATTATGGTTCCACAGCACTTTATCCAGGTGTATCTGTTTGTTCCTCAGCTGCTTCACCTCATAAGCCAGAATTTTTATGGGTTCTTCTTCATATGAAAGGTCTGGATTTACCTCAATCTCTTCAACTGATAGTACATGAGATGGGTCAGATCTGTACCTCCTTAACATGGACACATGGAAGACACTGTGTATCCTTGCTAGCTCTGGAGGTAATGCCAACCGATATGCCAAAGGACCCACTCTTTCCAGAACCTCATATGATCCGATGAAACGAGGACTCGCTTCCTTCTCGCCAAATCTCATAATCCTCTTCCAAGGAGAAACTTTGAGGAATACCTTATCACCCACTGCATATTCAATATCTCTTCTTTTCAAATCAACATAGGACTTCTGACGGTCTGATGCAGCCTTGAGTCTATCTTTGATCAATCTAATCTTTTCCTCTGTCTGCTGAACAATTTCTGGCCCAATCATCTTCCTTTCACCTACTTCATCCCAACATAAGGGAGTTCTGCACTTCCTGCCATACAATGCTTCATATGGAGGCATCCCAATGCTTGATTGGTAGCTGTTGTTATAAGCAAACTCAATCAAAGTCAAGTGTGTATCCCAACTACCTTCAAATTCAATCACACAAGCTCGTAGCATATCCTCCAGTATCTGAATAACCCTCTCAGACTAGCAATCTGTCTGTGGGTGGAATGTCAGGTCTTGAAGTTCAATCTAGTTCCTAGGCTCTCTCAAGACTACCCTAATCTAGAAGTGAACCTAGGATCTCTGTCAGATACAATTGATACTGGCACTCCATGCAATTTTACAATCTCATATATGTACAATCTGGCCAATCTTTCCAGGCTATAGTCCATCCGAATTGGCAAAAAGTGAGCAGACTTGGTCAATCTGTCAACTATAACCCATACGGCATCATGACTACTCTGTGTCCTTGGAAGTCCTGTAACAAAATCCATAGTTATTCGTTCCCATTTCCACTGCATCGACAAAGGATGTAACAAACCAGCTGGAACTTGATGTTCTGCCTTTACTTGCTGACAAGTTAGGCATTTGGAAACAAACTCAGCTATATCCCTCTTCATGCCCATCCACCAGTAATGCTCTTTCAGCCCTCTGTACATTTTAGTTCCACCAGGGTGTATAGCAAATGGAGACTCATGTGCTTCCTTCATAATGATCTGTCTCAATTCAGCATCATTAGGAACGCATATTCTGCCCTGATGTAGCAATAAACCATTATCTCTCACAGAGAATTCAGGTTTCTTGCCCTGCTGGACTTCTTTCAGTAGCTTTTGATATTTTTCATCACTCTGAGCAGCCATTCCGATCTGATCAATCAACACTGGCTGTACATGCCATGCAACTACTGTCTGTCCCTCATCATCAATCTCTAAACTGGCATGCTGTGCCTTCAATTCACCTACCATGGACAAAGGAGAAACTCTGAGACTTGCCATAGTCTTGCGACTTAAGGCATCAGCCACCACATTTGCTTTCCCTGGCTGATAGTCTATTAAGCAATCATAGTCTTTAATGAGTTCTAACCATCTCCTCTGCCTCAAATTCAATTCCTTCTGGGTGCCTAAGTACTTCAAGCTCTTGTGATCTGTGTAAATGTAGCATTTCTCCCCATACAAATAGTCTCTCCAGATCTTCAGAGCAAAAACAATAGCTGCTAGCTCCAGATCATGTGTTGGGTAGTTCCTCTCATGCGGTTTCAGCTGGCGTGATGCATAAGCAATGACATTCCGATCTTGCATCAGTACACAGCCTAGCCCATTGCGAGAAGCATCACTATAAACTGTGTATTCTTTACCCAGAGTAGGTAAAGTGAGAACTGGAGCTTCAGTCAAACACCTCTTCAACTCATCAAAACTTTGCTAGCATTTATCAGTCCACTGAAATTTTACATCTTTCCGAAGCAGTTTGGTGAGTGGAGAAGATAACATTGAAAACCCCTTCACAAACCGACGGTAATATCCAACTAAACCCAAAAAACTGCGAATTTCTGTGATGTTCCTGGGCGGCTTCCAATTAAGGATAGCTTCTACCTTGCTGGAATCTACCTTGATCCCTTCAGCTGACACAACATGTCCTAAAAAGGAGATTTCTTTCAGCCAAAATTCACATTTCGACAATTTGGCGTATAGTTGTTTCTCCCTTAAAGTCTACAGTACAATCCACAGATGTCCTTCATGCTCCTCTGCATTCCTTGAATATATCAAAATGTCATCAATAAACACCACCACAAATTGATCAAGATATGGTCTGAAGATAGTGTTCATCATATCCATAAAAGTAGCTGGAGCATTTGTTAACCCGAATGGCATTACTATAAACTCATAGTGGCCATACCGAGTTCTGAAAGTAGTTTTTGGAATACTCTGCTCTTGCACCTTCAACTGATAATAACCAGATCGCAGATCAATTTTGGAGAATACAGCTGCACCCTTCAACTGATCAAACAGATCATCAATGCGAGGCAATGGATATCTGTTCTTTATTGTCACTTTATTCAACTGTCGGTAATCAATGCATAAGCGGAGAGTACCATCCTTCTTCTTAACAAACAACACTGGTGCTCCCCAAGGTGACACACTAGGGCAGATGAAGCCCTTTTCAAGTAGTTCTTGCAATTGTATCTTCAACTCCTTCAACTCACTGGTGCCATTCTCGTATGGCGTTATGGAGATTGGATCCACACTGTGCATAACATTAATTTCAAATCGCACTTCTCTTTCCGAGGTAATCCCGGCAATTCATCAGAAACACATCCGAAAGTCATGTATCGTAAGGATGTCCTTCAATGCCGACTCCCCACTTGGGTGTTCCGCCACATGTGCCAAGTAGGCTTCACACCCTTTCTCGATCATTTTTCTCGCTAGTGCAAATTAAATGATGTTTGATGGCAATAATCGCTTTCCCATGTATTACCACATCATCAGCATCGAGGAAGGCCAAAAGTGATCGTCTTCGCCATACCAATCATGGCATGATGCCTAGCTAACCAATCCATGCCCAAGATGATATCATAATCTCTGAAGGGCATTTCAATGAGATCAGATAAAAAAGTGTGTCCTTGGATCACCAAAGGACAATCTCTATACATTCTATTAACCCTGACCTCCTGTCCTAATGGACTTGTTACTAGCACCTCAAAGTCCATTTTTGTACATGGAACAGCAATGCAATCAATGATGCTAGCACTCACATAAGAATGGGTAGAACCCGGGTCAAATAACACAAACACATCTTGGTTAAAAGTTAAGAAGGTACCAGCCACAACATCAGATGTCTCTGCCTCTTCCCTCTGTCTCATTGCATACATTCCGATCGAGCACATCCCCGCTCGATTGTTTCATCGTGCCTTGGCCGTCATTGGGCTACCTCTACCCCCGCCTCTACCTCTCTGGGTGGTTGTGAACTTCGTGACAGTGGCTCAATCGACCCTTCTGTAGTAGTAGGGGGTGGTCCAACTCTGCGACTACTGGTGCAGTCCTTGGCAAAGTGTCCTATGCCTCCACAGTTATAATAGGCTCCAAAAGCCTTGTAGCAGATCCCACCATGATTTCTTCCACATGTCTCACATTGGCGGGGAGGGTAGGAACCTCTGGTACTCTGCTGACCAGATAGGGGAGGCTTCTGTCCTGAATATCTTCCCCTACCAGATTTCTTACCACCTCTGCTGTGTCCCCCATGATTCTTCCTCTTTCCAAAGAGGGACCACCGGAACTCGTTTCTCTGATTTTCCTCTTTCTCTGTCTTCTCGATTTCTTTTTCTCAGAGCGACTGAGACTCAATTATTTCAAAATCTAGGGCTTGAGAAATAAGTTCAGAGAAGTTAGTGTGTTTGAATCCGACTACTTGTAGTCTGATACTGGGCTTCAAGCCGATTTCAAACCTCTTGCATCTCTCCCTGCTGGTAGAAAGTAAACTTACTGCATAATGGCTCAGGTGGGAAAATTCTCTTTCATACTCAGCCACTGATCTGTTCCCCTGTTTTAGACTTAGGAATTCTTGTAACTTTTGGTCTACATAAGCATCAGGGACATATTCATTCTCAATTCTCGAGAAAGTCATTCCATGTTAGCACTGCAGTTCTACTGCATCGTGGGGAGTGGTTTTCCACCACCATAAGCATCCCCAGAGCAAAGATACAGAGTATTCGACTGAGCTCCTCTGCAATGCGCTTTCTTGAATACCCTATCCATCCTCTCTAACCATTGTTCAACTTCTAGAGGATCTATCGTCCCCTTAAACTCAGTAGCCCCATACTTCATCAATTTGTCATCTCGCTTAGTAGGAGATTGTGGTTGTACCATCGTGTCTGTATTGGGACTTGAGTAGGCACATTACCACCATTTGTTGGAACATTGCGACCATCCGTTGAGCGAATCGAGCAAGAAATCGCAGATCGCAAGGGTCAGCCTTGAACCACTGACATTATGTAGGCCTGGGGCATCCCCTTGCACCTTAGCCTCAATAGATTGATCGACTGAACGATCACCCTCTTCCATAGTCAATGCGAGGATTTAGATCTCCTGAACAAATAACACAAGGAGATTTCCTCCCGTTAGTGCATATTTATAGTGTAATGTACTGTATGTATCAAACAATGATATTGAGCAGTTGTACTATGAAGAAAGAATATTCAAGTAACATGTGGAAATAGAATTTAAAAACTTTGCTCTGATACCACTAAAACATGTCACACCCTACCCCTCTGTAAGGCATAACATGATCCTGTAGTATACCTAATGAATTATCAACTCCGTCTACTGATAACCCATTAAATACACTAAAAGGGATTTTAAAAACTTTTCTTACTTCTTTTACAGTGGTGGGCACTATTTACAGGTGTTAAAAACCTTTTTGAACTGAAGTGATAGAACTAACACATTTGAATTATTTGGAATTTCTGTAAAAATTTTGGCAGAGTGCCATCTGTATTTTGGATAAAACAGTTCTTCAGAAAACCTGTAAAAAGCACTTCAATATATTTCCAAATCTCAACTCCAATATTTTTCTTAACACAACATATTTCTCAACTCAAATCCACAATGATTTTTCAAAGACTGAGATACAAGAAATATAATACAATTTTTACAAGCCAAAATAACTCATAATTATTTTACAACTTCAAGGTACAATTTGAATTTACAACTGCTCAAAACCAAAAACAATATATAAATACAGTGGTCATACATTACAGTATAAAATGCAAAATGTGGTATACTCATTATACCCGGTAATCTTTCGCTGGAGGTACTAGTAGCCTAGTCACGCCTGCCTATCTGTCTACTGCGACAAAGAATAAAGCTATCGCTGAGACAATGTCTCAGTGGTGCACAACATTAACCAAATACAATTTAAATCACAATTCATAAATCATATAAATAGTGGATACTTAAAACCATAGTTAATTTCAAGACAGTAATTGTCAACAAGAATTTAAACTCCATTTCTCAATATCACAATAAATTTCAATAAGTCAGATCATGGTTGAATTCGAAAGACAGCATATGTCAATAAGAGTTTAAATTCATTTCACAATCTCACAATACATATCAATAAATCACACACAGCTTAATCCTGTTCCAAAGTTCAATTCGTCCCAAAAGTTGATGACTAATGAGGAATAACATAGCTAGCTAGCAAAAATATGAGTACTCATCCAATTCGTCCTCAACAGGCACACACCTCAACACTTCAGCCAGAGAGGGAATTCAATTCGTCCCACTAGACAAGCTAGCGAGGAATACAATCAATATACATGATAGCTGTGGTTTCAAACCATTTTCAATGCTTTTCAATCAATAAGTATCCATCAATATCATTCAAATAATTTCTCACAATTTCAAACCATTTACAATGCTTTTCAAGCAATAAATATCCATTCAAACACATTTCCACAATTTAAAACAATAATGTACAAATAGTCATAATTCATTTCAATTGAAAAATTCAAATGAAATAGTTGTTGTGCACAAACCTCTGATAATTGTCTCCTGGTCTGGACTCAGTGTTTCCTTCCCTTTTCCTGAGTCTTTGGTAACTGAGAAACACAATTTGAAGTGTTTCAGTACTAAATTAAACTGTCTCTATCGATAATGTTTGACAAATAATTCACTGAAAGCTATTATTTGCTTAATCGCCTAATATATCGACCCTCGATGCGTTCTAGGTAATTTAGGTTTTAGTGTCACTAGTATGTCACATTCGATAGTGTTTTACGGTTGGTACTCGTTACCAATTTCATTTCCTTGTTTAGTGCATTTTATTGCAAATTACTGGATTCCGGTATACTAGTTTGACCTAGCCGGACGACCTAGTTCCCTCAATTTTCAGGTTTCGGTCAAAACTACAAACTTGTAGATCTATGTCTTATTGCACGCGGAGCAAAATTTCAGGTCAATCCGAGTTATGTAGACCAAGTTATGGTCATTTTACTATTGCTTGTCAAATGGCATCAAATTAGGTCATTTTAGGTCAAATTTGGTCAACTTTGGTTCGGCCAGTTTTTGGACCCGAACTTGTGCAAGCTGTTTGACTTGCTTATGGTCATTTCTGGGCTTTGGTGTCTTCATAAGACTTGTAGGTGTGGGTCTTAACTATTTATGGTTAAAATTTCAGGTCAATTGGACCTGTTTTGAGTGAGTTATGGCCTAAACACTAACTGCTGCCCAATTGGTCAATTTTCAGGTCTCAATTGTACTTAATCCGAATTGGTCATTTTTCATGCTACCTTGCAAGCAGAATTCTGGTATGCTTTCTAAATGAAAGTTGACACATTTTGTGCCTAGTTTCACCTCCAATTGGTCTCATACCAATTGGAGTTACACATTTAAAGTTATGGGCTAAAATGTAGGCTGTCCTTAATTATATTGCACAAACATGTATCAATTACACATTTACCTTACTCTAAGTCCACTTCCCTTACCAATTCTGATTTGGTACATTACCAAAACCATATACCACTTCACTTTAAAGTCACTTTGGGCAGAATACAAATATCCTTAACACTCCAAATAAAACTCTAATTCATAAAGTCCAATTACAACCACAAATACACATAAACACTACTCATTATTTCATACAATTTCCACAACTAATTTATATACATATCCATCAATCCTCAATGTCATAATTTTTCCAATATCTTCATGAATTCATACATTCATCATGGAGTCTCAAGGCTGCCGAATTGTTCCACAATGCCAAAATTTCACATACTTTCTTCAACTTCAATTTCAAATGCATAATCACCATTACATATGGAAATAACTTACTAGGACATCAATTCACCCTATTCAACATGAATTCTCATCAAACGTATGTAAGAATATTTCATTAACCATACAACTCCATGGCTGTCCAAAAATTAATATATCAAGAACTCCTCAAAACTTAAAATTTCCTTCACAAAGCAAACACCCATAACATGTATACAAACTTTAACAAAGCAATATTCAAAAATACAAACTTACCTTTGGTTGGGACTTGTTAAACCTTGATTAAACTTCTTGATTTTAGTATCAAACTCTTCCTTGTGATGTGGGGATAAAACTTAATGAAGAAACCTAAGTGATTGGAGGTGAAATGAAGGAGTGGAGGAAGCTTTAAGTGAAACGGCAATGGAGGTTTCTCAATCTTCTCAATTCGGCATGGATGGTCTTCAAAGGTTGAAGATGATGCTTTAGTGGAGCAATCTGCCCACTTAATCCTTTTTATAATTCTTAGTGGTCCACTTACTAAATTTAAATCATATAATATGTTAAATGTGTTATTTACACAATTTTCACTCCACTTTTGGCTATTTGCATTAGGTACTACTAAACTAATTTTTCATTTTATTTTCTAACTGTAATATTATTTATTTTTAATGGACATTTAGGTCAAAAGACAATTCAGGATGTCAAATGACCATAATACCCTATTCGGGTTGCATTCCCGATTTTTCAGTAACACCGGGTTTTGTCCGTTTTTCGATTTCTCACTTTTCTTTGTACTAATTATTTAATTTTTCTTTGATATTTCTAATGATATTTATACTTCAATTGATGTCTCTTTAAGTCCTATAAATATTTTCCAGGGTTCCCTGCAATCCAGGGCTAGTCAACAGTCCACGCCGTGACTTCCCGGCGCGGTCACCCATCGCTAGGGTTCTCGGCTCGCTTAACTTGGTTACCTTTCTTTGCTATTATTTTTCCTTTGTTTTTCTTTTATTTTCTTTTCTTGTATTTCATTATTTTATGTCTCCTCCCTCATGTCAAAATGTAGTTCTAGGCATCCTAGCTGTCCGGACAACACTGGTCACCGGAACAGTAGAACGCACTACCGAACTTAGGGGTGTTACACACTAAGTCAGGAACAGGAGACAGATATCAGAGGTTTGTGCACAACAGTTATTTCTTTTGAAATTTTCAATTGAAATAAATTATGGCTATTTTTATATTATTGTTTTCAATTATGGAAATGTGTTTGAATGGATACTTATTGCTTGAAAAGTATTGTAAATAGTTTGAAACTGTGAAAAAATTGATTTAGTGTGATTTGTGAAAATTTAAAGTTAATTATGAATTGTGTTGCCATTTTGTGAATGAATTTATGACTTTAGAAATTTATTGGATTCTCACGAATCATTTGAATAAAATGTTTGGAATTGATTTTTTGTTCACACTTAGCATGACAGTATCATATCATTCCTTCTCCATTTATGGGGTCTTGATTGTTTATTTTCCTTCTCCATTTATGGAGTCATGATCGTTTATTTTTCTCCCTCTCTGGTTTACCAGTTGAGGTGATCGAATGAGTACTCATTATATAGCTAGCTCCCTTCCTCATTGATTTCGATTAGTGGGGTTGTGATTGCTTTGTCGTGGTGTACAACACGACATTGATCAGAAATTTTGTGTCATGGCTTAAGTTGTGAATGAATTGGCAACACTGTATTCTTAAATTATTCGACTAAATTGTGTTATTATGCGATTTGATAATTTGTAAAATGGAGTTTAAATTCTTATTGACATTCACTGTCTTTTGAATTTAACCATATTTTGACTATTGAGATTTATTGTGATATTGTGAAATGGAGTTTAAATCCTTATTGACATTCACTGTCTTATGAATTTAACTATGTTTTGATTACTGAGATTTTATGTAATATTGTGTTAAATTTTTTATGACATTCATTGTCTTGAATTTAACTATGGTTTTACGTATTCATCATTTATATGATTTATGAATTGTGATTTAAAATTGTATTTGGTTAATGTTGTGCACCACTGAGACATTGTCTCAGCGATAGCTTCCATTGCTGTCGCAGGTAGACAGACGGACAGGGCAACAGACTAGGCTGCTAGTGCATTCAACAAGAGATCATCGGGTATATTGAGTATACCACATTTTGTATTTTGTACTGTAATGTATGTTCACTGTATGTATATATTGTTCTTGGTTTTGAGCAGTTGTAAATTAAAATTATACATTGAAGTTGTAAAGTAAATTATGAGTATTTTGACTTGTAAAAATTGTATTATCTTTCTTTTATCTCAGTCTTTGAAAAATTACTGTGGATTTGAGTTGATAAATATATTGTGTTGAGAAAAATGTTGGAGTCGAGATTGAGAAATCTATTTGAAGTGCTTTTTACAGGTTTTCTGAAGAACTGTTTTGTTCAAAATACAGATGGTACTCTGCCAAAATTTTTACAGAAATTCCTAATAATTCAAATGTGCTATCTCTTTCACTTAAGTTCAAAAATTTTTTTTAACACCTGTAAATAGTGCTCACCACTATAAAAAGAAGTAAGAAAAGTTTTAAAATCCCTTGTAGTGTATTTAATGAGTTATCAGTAGACGAAGTTGGTAATTCATTAGGTATACTACGAGATCATGTTATGCCTTACAGAGCGGTAGGGTGTAACATGTTTTAGTGGTATCAGAGCTAGTTTTTAAATTCTGATTTCACATGTTATTTGAATATTCTTTCTTCATAGTACAACTGCTCAACATCATTGTTTGATACATACAGTACATTACATTATAAAAATGCATTAACAGGAGGAAATCTCCTTGTGTTAATTGTTCAGGAGGTCTAAGATCCTCGAATTGACTATGGAAGAGGGTGATCGTTCAGTCGATCAATCTATAGAGGCTGAGGTGCAAGGGGATGCCCCAGCCCTACACAATGTCAGTGGTTCAAGAAAGATTAACCCCGCAGCACCACATTTTCTGCTCGCTTCGCCAGCAGATTGGTCGCAATGTTCCAACAAATGGTCGTAATGTGCCTACTCAAGTCCCAATACTGCATACACGGTGGTACAACCACAGTCTTCTGCAAGGCAATATGACAAATTGATGAAGTATGGGGCTACAGAGTTCAAGGGGACAGTAGATCCTCTAGAGGCTGAACAGTGGTTAGAGAGGATGGATAGGGTATTCAAGTAGCTACATTGTACAGAGGAGCTCAGAATTGAATACTTAGTATCTTTGCTACAGGGGGATGCTTATGACTGGTGGAAAACCATTCCCCACAGTCTGGTAGAACCTGCAGTGCTAACATGGAATGACTTTTGCAGGGAATTCAGACAAAAGTATGTCCCCGATGCTTATGTAGACCAGAAGCTACAAGAGTTCCTAAGTCTGAAACAGGGAAGCAGATCAGTGGCTGAGTATGAAATAGAATTTTCCTGCCTGAGCCATTATGCAGTAAGTTTACTTGCTACCAGCAGGGAGAGATGCAAGAGGTTTGAAACCGGCTTGAAGCCCAGTATCAGATTACAAGTGGTCGGATTCAAACACACTAACTTCTCTGAACTTGTTTCTCAAGCCCTAGAGTTGGAAAGAATTGAGTCTGAAGCAGCTCCTGAGAAAAAGAAATCAGAGAAGACAGAGAAAGAGGGAAAATCAGTAGAACAGAGTTCCAGTGGTCCTACTGGAAAGAGGAAGAATCATGGGGGACACAGCAGAGGTGGCAAGAAGTCTGGTAGGGGAAGATATTCAGGACAGAAACCTCCTTTATCTGGTCAGCAGAGTACCAGAGGTTCCTACCCTTCCCGCCAATGTGAAACTTGTGAAAGATATCATGGTGGGATATGCTATAAGGCTATTGGAGCCTGTTATAACTGTGGAGGCACATGACACTTTGCCAAGGACTGCACCAGTAGTCGCAGAGTTGGACCACCTCCTACTACTGCAGAAGGGTCAGTTCAGAGCCCTATCACTAGAGGCTCACAACCACCTAGCAGAGGTAAAGGTAGGGGTAGAGGTAGCCTAGCAGGCAGCCAAGGCACAGTGAAACATTCAGAGCAAGACAGTGCTCCGGTCAGAGTCTATGCAATGAGACAGAGGGAAGAGGCCGAGACATCTGATGTTGTGGCTGGTACCTTCTCAACTTTTAACCAAGATGTGTTTGTGTTATTTGATCCGGGTTCTACCCATTCTTATGTGAGTGCTAGCATCATTGATTGCATTGCTATTCCATGTACAAAAATGGACTTGAGGTGCTAGTAACAAGTCCGTTAGAACAGGAGGTCAGGGTTAATAAAATGTATAGAGATAGTCCTTTAAGATAAGGATTGTGATAATAAGTGAAATTAGTTTTGGAAGAGTTTATCGGCAAAAAGTATTTTCTGACACACCATAAATTATAAAGCTAATAGGCGAGCCTACTTAATGTAAGCCAAGAGGACGTAAAAGTAAGATGCAGTAATGGAATTGCTCTAGATGAGGGCAAGGATGTTACTGTTAGTAATTGCTAATGGATATTGTAATCAGAATAAGTTTGGATATCAGTGAATTCGAAAAGGATAAAAGATAGGAAAGTCTGATCTATTGGAATGTATCGTAGTAACTATGCAATGTTCTTGATGTTTATACTATAAGCTGCAGATTACAGTACTAACTTGAGATTATTGTGTAAAGCTACGTACTACTCGATAGTACACCTAGATGAGAATAGTTGCCAACGGCATCTGTTTTGGTATAGTTATGCCAGGACGGAATTTAATTGTTAGAAATAAGTTTGAAAATCCTACTTAGGGATATAAAACTCAAAAGTTAGAATATTGAAAGGTTATAGTTCAGTACAAAAGGAAGTAAGTTATAGAATATTGACAGATAAAAAGAGTTATGGACGTAAAAATTTGAACAGTTGATTCAGATATAGTAAAGAAATATTACGAATGTGAGGAAGACGATGGACTAGAATGGTCAGAGGACCAATGACTAGATAAATGATTCTAACATGACCTCAAGGGTCATTCAAGAAGGAACATGAACCAAAATATTAGACAGCACAATAGTAAGAGAAGATTGGTGTTATACAAAAAAAAAATGTTGTACTAGATTGTTAAAAATCTTATACAAATTTGAGGAAAAGAAGATTATATGATCGTATAGAAAGGAGAAAATAAACGTATGACTATTGTAAGATGGCTATTGGGTAAAATTTCGTGGATAAAATTTATTTAAGGGGGGGAGAATTGTAACACCCCTATGTTCGGTAGTGCGTTCTACTGTTCCGGTGACTAGTGTTGTCCGAACAGCTAGGATGCCTAGAACTACACTTCGATATGAGTGAGGAGATATAAAATAATGAAATACAAGAAAAGAAAATATAAGAAAAACAAAGGAAAAATAATAGCAAAGAAATGTAAAAGCGAGCTGAGAACCCTAGCGATGGGTGACCGCACCGGGAAGTCACGGCGTGGACTATTGACTAGCCTTGGACTGCGGAAAACCCTGGAAAATATTTTTTGGACTCAAATAAATAATTATTGAAGTATAAATTCCATTAGAAATATCAAAGAAAAATTAATTAATTAGTACAAAGAAAAGTGGGAAATCGAAAAACGGACAAAACCCGGTATTACCGAAAAATCGGGAATGCTACCCGAACAGGGGCATTGTGGTCATTTGACACCCTAAGTTGTCTTTTGACCTAAATGTCCATTAAAAATACATGATATTATATTTGTAAAATTTCCTGAAAAATTAAATTAGTGGTAAATAATGTAAATAACAAAAATGAGAAGCTTAATGTGGGAAAATGAAAACTTGATTATTTAATTAATTAACTTATGGTGAGTGGAACACTATGGGGTTAAATAAAGCATAAGTGGACAGATTTTATCCACTCCCTTTTCCATTTCCTTCAAAACACACATCCATGGCCGAATTCCAATTTCTCCAAATTCCTCCATTGTCGTCCATGCAAGAGCTCCATGCACCATTGATCAAGCCATGATTCCATGCAAGTATCTTCATTAAACTTGGTCTACACATCATGGGCAGCATGTAGGAAGCAAGAAAGAGAAGTTTTTATGAGGTTTTGAAGAATTTCCAAAGTGGTAAGTTTGTGTTTTTTATTATTGTTTAGTTAAAGTTTGTAAGGATGTTATGGGTGTTTGAATTATGGAGAAATTTTTGAGGTTTGATGTTTAAATGGAGAAGTGTACTTTTGGTAGCCATGGAAACACATTGAAGGCAGTTTATTTTTGCTTGTAAATGATGAATTAAATGATTGATTAAATGTATATTGTGTAGGAAATTGTTTGGGTGATGTATACTTAGTATATGTAAATGTGAATTGAAATTTGAAGCTTGGAAATTAATGGATTGTAAATGCACTAATGCGGTAGGTTGTTGACTCTTGAAGAATGCTGGAATTCATGCTTGGTTTATGGTATATTAATGTTGACCTGTGTTGGATGTTATGGCAGTTTGAGTGTATATATGATGGTGTGAAGTTGGACATGAAAAAAGTGTTATGGTTAGGTGCTTGAATTGTTGTAATTGAGTTAAAAAATTCTGCACTTTATGGTGTTTGTTGAATGTAATTGTAAGCTGCCAAAATGACCTATAATATGTTGTAAATTATGTTTAGGTTATGGTACAACCAGAATTGACTTGAATGTTGAGTTTGGTAAGTGTTAGGAGTGATCCTTGATATGTATGGAAGAAATGCAATAAGGCAGTTTGAGTTTTAGGCCTAGAACTCTGAGTGTGTGGCTCCAATTGGTATGAGACCAATTGGAGGTGAAACTAGGCACAAAATGTGCCAACTTTCATGAAGGAAGCTTGCCAAAATTCTGCTTGCAAGGTAGCTTGAAAAATGACCAAATCCGGATTAAGTGCAATTGAGGCCTGAAAATTGACCATTTGGGCAGCAGTTAGTGTTTAGGCCATAACTCACTCAAAACAGGTCCAATTGACCTGAAATTTTAACCATGAATAGCTAAGACCCATATCTACAAGTCTTATGAAGACACCAAAGCCCAGAAATGACCATAAGCAAGTCAAACAGTTTGCACAAGTTCGGGTCCAAAAACTGGCCGAACCTAAAATGACCTAAAGTGACCTAAAATGACCAATTTTGGTGCAATTTGACCAGCAATAGTAAAATGACCATAACTTGGTCTACAAAACTCGGAATGATCTGAAATTTTGCCCCGCGTTCCATAAGAGATAGATCTACAAGTTTGTAGTTTTGACCAAAACCCGAAAACTGAGGGAACTAGGTCGTTCGGCTAGGTCAAACTAGTATCCCGGAATCCAGCAAATTGCAAGAAAATGCAGTATACACGGAAATGAACTTGGTAACATGTACCAACCCTGAAAGACTATCGAATGTGACATGTTAGTAACATTAAAACCTAAATTACCTAGAATGTACCGAGGGTCGACATATTAGGTTGATTAAGCAAATACTAGCATTCAGTGAATTACTTATCAAACATTATCGTTAGAGATAGTTTAATTAAGTACTGAAACACTTCAAATTGTGTTTCTCAGTTAGCAAAGACTCGGGGAAAGGAAAGGAAACACTGAGTCAAGAACAGGAGACAGATATCAGAGGTTTGTGTACAACAGTTATTTCTTTTGAATTTTTCAATTGAAATAAATTATGACTATTTGTATATTATTGTTTTCAATTATGGAAATGTGTCTGAATGGATACTTATTGCTTGAAAAGATTGTAAATAGTTTGAAACTGTGAAAAAATTGATTTAGTGTGATTTTTGAAAATTTGAAGTTAATTATGAATTGTGTTGCCATTTTGTGAATGAATTTATGACTTTAGAAATTTATTGGATTCTCACGAATCATTTGAGTAAAATGTTTGGAATTGATTTTGTGTTCACACTTAGCATGACAGTATCATATCATTCCTTCTCCATTTATGGGGTCGTGATTGTTTATTTTCCTTCTCCATTCATGATCGTATCATATCATGTTATGCATTACAGAGGAGTAGGGTGTGACACAACAGATAGCTGTTAACATGCCCACTCAAACCCCACTGCAGACACCAGTAGTACAACCACAACCTTCAGTTAGGCAGTACAACAAGCTGATTAAGTATGGGGCTACTGAGTTCAAGGGGAAAGTGGATCTGCTAGAGGCAGAACAATGGTTGGAAAGGATGAAAAGAGTTTTTAGGAAGCTGCACTGTACCAATGAGCTGAAGTTTGAATACTCAGTCTCACTTTTACAGGGGGATGCATATGACTGGTGGAAAACCATTTTCCACAGTTTAGTGGAACCCCCAGTGCTGATATGGGACGACTTTCTCAGAGAATTCATATAAAAATATGTTCCAGATGCCTATGTGGACCAGAAGGTAAAGGAGTTCTTAAGTCTAAAGCAAGGGGACAGAACAGTGGCAGAATATGAGAGAAACTTCTCTCGATTGAGTCATTATGCAGGAAGCCTGCTTACCACTCCTAGAGACAGATGTAAACGTTTTGAGGTCGGGTTAAGGCCTAGTCTAAGAATGCAAGTTGTGGGGTTCCGACACCAGAATTTCTCAGAGTTAATATCGTAAGCCCTGGAACTGGAAAGAATTGAGAATGAAGAAACAATTAAAAAAGGTACAAAAGAAAAAGAGAAAATTAGAAAGACTATTGATCAAGTTCCTGATAGTGGGTCAGGAAAAAGAAAGCACTTTGGAGGATCTAGCTCACGCGAATCAAGTAGAGATAGATTTTCAGGACAGAAACCACCCCGATCGGATCAGCAAACTCAGCAGAAACCTAGAAATTCGCTATACGATCGACTTTGTGAAACTTGTGGTAAACCACATAGTGGGGTATGATATAGAGCCATAGGAGCATGTTTTAATTATGGAGAGACTAGTCATTTTGCTAAGGATTGTATAAATCCACGCCGTTCTAGTTCATTTACTACACCAGAGGGATCAGCCCAAGTTTCTACCCCAAAGAGTTTACCATCAGTTAGCAGAGGCAGAGGTAGAGGTAGGGGTAGTACACCTAGAAGTCAGAGTACTGTGAATTAGCCAGAACAGGGTGATGCTTCAGCTAAAATATACACTATACAGCAGAGGGAAGAGGCTGAAACTTCTGACATTTTTGCTAGTACTTTTTCAATTTTTAACTAAGATATAAATATGTATTGTTTGACCCAGGGTCTACATACTTTTACATTAGTGCCAGCATTGTTTGCCTTCCTACTGTCCCTCGTATAAAAATAAATTTTGATATGTTAGTGACTAGTCTTTTTGGAATTAGTTTTGAAAGAGTTTGTTAGCGAAAGACATTTCCTAGAATACGATAAATTATTGAAATCGATAAATAAAAGAGTTGTGGAAGTAAAAATTTGAACAGTTGGTTCAGATATAACAAAGAAATGTTACGAATATGAGCAAGATTGTTGACTAGAATGGTCAGAGGACCAATGATTAGATAAATAATTTTAACATAACCTCAATGGTCATTCAATAAGAAAACAGAAATCGAAATATTAGACAGAACGATAGTAAGAAAAGATTAGTGTTATATAAACAAATTAAATGTTATATTAGATTGTTAAAAGTCTTACACAAACTTAAAGGAAAGAAGATTATACGATTATATAGAAAGGAGAAAAACGAAGTTCTCACTCCATAGGATCACACAAGGTCTTTGAAAGAGTGGATTCATTAGCACACAAATTGCTTACCTCTAAAAAGGTGAAATGAATTTAAATTCAACGTATGATGGGGAATGTAACACCCTCCCCATAGCAACTCCGTACATTCTACTGTTCCGGTGACCGGTGTCGGTCCGGACAACTAGAACGTCCGGAAAAATATTTAAACTAAAGTCGGGAATCATAATTAACTCAAATATTAATAAGAAAAATTTAGTAAAAATTTTTGAAATAAAATACAACCAAGTTAAACGAGCCGGTGCCCTAGCGATGGGTAACCAGAGGGAAGTTGCGGTTCTCGCAACGAGGAGCCCTAGACCCACGGGAAAAATTATAAAATAATTTTTGGGACTCCAGAGAAGGGTCATTGAGGTTCCTATGGCATTAGAATGCCAAGAAAATACCTAGAAAAATTTTTCAATCGGTACAGACAATTTTGACCCGTTAAGCAGAACGGAGGGCATTTTGGTCATTTCGCCTTTAGAGGTGATTTTTGGCCGACTTGTCCAGTTGAGTAAATAATTAATATGACATAAAATATGAAGAAACATTGCTAGAAATTAAATTGAAACTTGATAGAAAAGAAAAGAAAGAAAAAGGAGCTTAATTGGGAATTATGATGTCATGCTTAGGTAATTAAAAGTGTATTGGCCAATCAAAATTTAAGCAAGTCCATTAAAATGAAATAAAAATGGGTAATGAGGCAGAATTCTAGAGACCCAAAACCAGCTCCCTCTCTTCTTCTTCACGCCACTCACTCACTCTTACCCATTCCACCATTAACAACCTTTCATCCTTCATCTTTCTTAGCTTTCTTCCACTAAAAACCCTAACTACCAACAAAAAAATTCATTCTATCATCTTGGTGATTATTGTGGGAGCAAAAAGAAAAGGAAATCAAGACTTTGAGGAAGGGAAAAATTCTTCCACTTGAGGTTAGTGCATTTATATCTTAAAAACTCATTATTTTCATGGTTTGGGACTTGAAACTAGTAAGGATTGTGATTTAAATTAACAAAAACTTATGTGTATAACATCTTGAATTTTGGCTGCCCTAGATATGGAATAGGGGGAAGTGTTTTGATGAGCTTAGAGTGGAATAGAAACCATGTTGAAGTGATAAACATATGAGCAATGCATTGGTAGCTACTAAGATACATGGCATAAACCATGAATTTGAATTAGGGTTTGGAAAGGTGAAAATGTGACTTGGCTTAGGAAATTATTAGAGAGCATTTTAATGGTCAATTAGTGACCATTTTAGGTAATTTGACCAACAAATGGACAGAAAAATGAGATTGCAAAGTGAGGATTGCAGTGCCCTAGGGCAAGACATAGGGACTGAAAATTCAGTCCCTTTGCACTGCCATAACTTGGGCTGTGTTAGTCCAATTGGTGTTTGGCCAATTGGACATGAAACTAGGCTTATAATGGCACATTTTTGCTGAAGAAACCATGCCCAAAAGACCAAAGCAAGAGGACCAAAACTTGGCCCCAAATCGGATACCACTGACCGATTCTCAGAATTTGCCAAATGAACAGTAACTGTTCATTTGGCCATAACTCACTGTAGATTTTGTCAATTGACTTGAAATGTTTACAGCAACAAGTTAAGACATAGGCAAACAACTTTCATGAAGAAACCTACCCCAAATTATGACCAGAACCTAACCCAAATGGCAGTCACAGTTACTGTTCAAACCTGCAACTCTGCAAATTTTGATTTGAGCAGTAATGTTTGGATGGCTATAACTCTCTCTAGAAAACTCGGGTTTAGGCGATTCTTGAATCGATGGAAACCTAAGGCATAGTAGAACATTTCATATGAAGAAAGTTAGACCAAATTATGAACTTAACTTGGTCAAATTACTGACCAAACTTGGACCAAAAATCTGCCAGACCCAAAATCTCAGCATGAGCGATTGCGTGAACAGTAAACTTATTTTGGCCATAACTTGAGCTACAAAACTCTAAATGGAGTGATTCAAAAAAGGAAATTCAACTAGACAAAATAAGGAACAACTTTCATGTTTACCATTTCCTCAAATTCCCACTGTAAAAATAACAAATGGAACAGTAAAGATGAAGCATGAAAACCGAAAATTTTGCTCAATTAGCATTAAGCTTAAAAATGGTATTGGCAACCAATACCAACAAGTTTGAAATACAAAATGTGGTATGTTTGAGGTGTTAAGACCAATACACCTATTTTCTATCCAAAAGTCAACATTTTTGTTGACCAATGAGGTGAATAGTGACACCAAAACCAAAAATTGGTAATTTTGCCAAAATGACCTAAGCTTTGAGAAAGTGACCAAAACCAACAAGTTTTAAATGCAAAATGTGGTACATTGGGAGTGTTAAAACCAATGCACCTATGATCTATGCAAAAGTCAACTTTTTGTTGACTATTGAAGTGAATAGTGACATAAAAACTTGAAATTCAAAAATTGAAGAATTCAAAAGTATCAAATGCCCTAGTAGGCCTAATGTGATTGGTTTGGATAGGTTGGCATGCCAATAGGGTTCTGATAGCAGTACTGCGTATGATGTATGGCTTCATTGCCATTCGGTGATGTGATAGCCTATGGCTATACTGATTATGATGTTTTACTTGGCTTTATGCCTTATTGCTTATATGGCTTATTAGCCATTCTGTTTGCACACCGGGAGACACATTGTGACCGATGGTGTGACGGCCCGAGGTACCTGGTACCCAGTGCTAGTTTACCCGTTTATCCAGTCCGGTCAATTTGTATAGGTTACTTGGGCATGGAAAAGTATAACTGTAATTGAACTGATTGTTAAAGAAAATACGAAAATTAAATATCAGAAATGATTACGATAGAATACAAAGAAACTCAAGATCATGAAGAAAATAAATAAACAAAATGCATGAAGAAGTTAATATCATAAAACGTAATTAGCCCTTGACTAAACATTAAGTTGGTAATTATTCAGTTCTTATGAACACAATGGCTAAGAAATTATGATTTTTATTTGCATATTATTTCTTTCTATTTTATTATTTGCACCACTAAGCTTTATGCTTAGCGCGTCGCTTTTGCAACGCGTGAGTGCGAAGATCTTGATCGAGAGCCATTAGACCACAGATTGGGTAAGTCCATCCTGCAGTTCGGCATTGTGGCCGTGTCACCTCACAGTCTACAGTGCATTGGTAGGACACTAAGTGTCATTTTGGTATTTTGTAATTGATCTTATTTTCTCATGTGTAAATGAACTTATGAAATGTAATTTGATGCTCATGTAAATAATGAGAATTGTGTTTGTAAATGAAAAAGTGAATGTTTATCTGTGATATATATATGATTATCACATGAAATGAATGATTGAGAAATGAATGTGAACTGAAAAATATTGAGATTTTGATAAATGGAGTTGAGATGAATGAATAAGAATATAGGAAGTGTTTTTCACAGGTTCCGAAGAACGGTTTTCTCCATTTTTAGCCGGTATTATGCCGGATTTTCTTTAAAATTTTCGGAACCTCAAATAAATTACAAATTCAATAAATGAATTATATTTCACAAATTATTTTCAAAACTACGATAAAAATGAATTAAGATAAAATAGAGTGGTCCAGCACACTGAGTGGCATAACTTGCTCGGCTACACTGTAGTCGCGTAAGGGGTGTCACATTTAGTGGTATCAGAGCACGGTTTAGGCGTTTCTGGGCCTAGATTAAGTCCATACCATGCATTGCATTTGTAAGAGTCGAGGTGACACTAACGCAGATCTGTTTATCTTTTTATTTTGAATAGGATATGGATCCTTCATCTCAGAGAGCCGTTGAGGAGGAAGTGGAGAGTCATGCTCCACTGCGGCCGGTGAGGCCCGGGGGCATGAGAGAATGCGCTCGCCCGGCTCAAGCGAGCACCTTTCGGCCTCCACAGCCATGTTCCAACAGATGGCCGACTTCTTCAGACAAATGGCCGGAGTAATGCCAGCACCACCACCACCACCAGCTCCACAGCAGAAATCACACCTGGAAAGGTTAAGGAAGTTTGGAGCTGTGGACTTCTATGGCAAGAGAGAAGACGACTCTGTTGCAGCCGAGAATTGGTTGAACAGAACAGGCAGAGTCCTAAAACAACTCCACTGCACTCCAGAGCAAAACCTGGAAGCTGCCATATCTCTGTTGCAAGATGATGCTTATGAGTGGTGGGACACTGTGTCCAGTGAAGTGCAGCCAGAAGTTATGACATGGGACTTCTTTCTCTCCGAATTCAAGAAGAAATATGTGGGTACTGTATACCTAGAAGAGAGAAGAAGGGAATTCATCAACCTGAGGCAGAGACAGTTGTCAGTAGCCGAGTATGAGAAGGAATTTGTTCGATTAAGCCGCTATGGAAGGGAGATAGTCCCTAATGAAGCTGAAAGATGTAAGAGATTTGAAGAGGGACTAAATGACAACATCAAGATCCAGATCACTGCCTTGGGAATCACTGATTTCACCAAGTTAGTGGAAGCTGCATTAAAAGTGGAGAAAGTGAGAATAAATGAACAAAATAGAAAAGATAGGCAGTGTAAGAGGGAATTTGGACCAGGACAGTCAAGTATACCGACTGATAGTAAGAAGTTTAAGGGTTCTGGTTCACAAGATCAGACACAGGGCCACAGAGGCCAGATTGGGATATCTATAGCTAGTTCTCCGGGCACAATAACAAGGGGATCAACCCCAAAGCCTGAATGTATGCATTGTGGTAGAAGACACAGAGGGGAGTGTGTCATTAAGCTGGAGAGTGTTTCAAATGTGGGGCTACGGATCATTTCATAAGAGATTGCCCTCAGAGGAGTGGTTCAATAGCTCCGGTACAAGTTGATAGACCTTCTCCTATAGTTCAAAGGGGTAAAAGATCGGGTAGAGCAGAAACGGCTGACATTACACAGAAGATTGTTTCTGAGACAGTTGAAAAGCCCGAAGTCAGGGTGGCACCACAAGTATATGCTATGGAAGCTCAGGAAGAGCCAAACCCAGACACTGATGAGGCGATACAAGGAAGTGAAGAAACAAGGAGGTAGCAACTCCTCGATTACTTAAGTCAGGTAAATTTCGAGGATGAAATTTAAATTAGAGGGGAAGAGTTGTAACACCCTCCCCGTAGCAACTCCGTACATTCTACTGTTCCGGTGACCGGTGTCGGTCCGGACAGCTAGAACGTCCGGAAAAATATTTAAACTAAATTCGAGAATCATAATTAACTCAAATATTAATAAGAAAAATTTAGTAAAAATTTTTGAAATAAAATACAACCAAGTTAAGCAGTAGGTGCCCTAGCGATGGGTAACTGAGAGGAAGTTGCGGTTCTCGCAACGAGGAGCCCTAGACCCGGGGGAAAAATTATAAAATAATTTTTGGGACTCCAGAGAAGGGTCATTGAGGTTCCTATAGCATTAGAATGCCAAGAAAATACCTAGAAAAATTTTTCAATCGGTACAGACAATTTTGACCCGTTAAGCCGAACGGAGGGCATTTTGGTCATTTCGCCTTCAGAGGTGATTTTTGGCCGACTTGTCCAGTTGAGTAAATAATTAATATGACATAAAATATGAAGAAACATTGCTAGAAATTAAATTGAAACTTGATAGAAAAGAAAAGAAAGAAAAAGGAGCTTAATTGGGAATTATGATGTCATGCTTAGGTAATTAAAAGTGTATTGGCTAATCAAATTTAAGCAAGTCCATTAAAATGAAATAAAAATGGGTAATGAGGCAGAATTCTAGAGACCCAAAACCAGCTCCCTCTCTTCTTCTTCACGCCACTCACTCACTCTTACCCATTCCACCATTAACAACCTTTCATCCTTCATCTTTCCTAGCTTTCTTCCACTAAAAACCCTAACTACCAACACAAAAATTCATTCTATCATCTTGGTGATTATTGTGGGAGCAAAAAGAAAAGGAAATCAAGACTTTGAGGAAGGGAAAAATTCTGCCACTTGAGGTTAGTGCATTTATATCTTAAAAACTCATTATTTTCATGGTTTGGGACTTGAAACTAGTAAGGATTGTGATTTAAATTAACAAAAACTTATGTGTATAACATCTTGAATTTTGGCTGCCCTAGCTATGGAATAGGGGGAAGTGTTTTGATAAGCTTAGAGTGGAATAGAAACCATGTTGAAGTGATAAACATATGAGCAATGCATTGGTAGCTACTAAGATACATGGCATAAACCATGAATTTGAATTAGGGTTTGGAAAGGTGAAAATGTGACTTGGCTTAGGAAATTATTAGAGAGCATTTTAATGGTCAATTAGTGACCATTTTAGGTAATTTGACCAACAAATGGATAGAAAAATGAGATTGCAAAGTGAGGATTGCAGGCTGCCCTAGGACAGCAGCATAGGGACTGAAAATTCAGTCCCTTTGCACTGCCATAACTTGGGCTGTGTTAGTCCAATTGGTGTTTGGCCAATTGGACATGAAACTAGGCTTATAATGGCACATTTTTGCTGAAGAAACCATGCCCAAAAGACCAAAGCAAGAGGACCAAAACTTGGCCCCAAATCCGGATACCCTGCACTGATTCTGCAGAATTTGCCAAATGAACAGTAACTGTTCATTCGGCCATAACTCACTGTAGATTTGGTCAATTGACCTGAAATTTTTACAGCAACAAGTTAAGACATAGACAAACAACTTTCATGAAGAAACCTACCCCAAATTAGGACCAGAACCTAACCCAAATGGCAGTCACAGTTACTGTTCAAACCTGCAACTCTGCAGATTTTGATTTGAGCAGTAATGTTTGGATGGCTATAACTCTCTCTAGAAAACTCGGATTTAGGCGATTCTTGAACCGATGGAAACCTAAGGCATAGTAGAACATTTCATATGAAGAAAGTTAGACCAAATTATGAACTTAACTTGGTCAAATTACTGACCAAACTTGGACCAAAAATCTGCGGACCAAAATCTCGGCATGAGCGATTGCACGTAAACAGTAAACTTATTTTGGCCATAACTTGAGCTACAAAACTCCAAATGGAGTAATTCAAAAAAGGAAATTCAACTAGACAAAATAAGGAACAACTTTCATGTTTACCATTTCCTCAAATTCCCACTGTAAAAATAACAAATGGAACAGTAAAGATGAAGCATGAAAACCGAAAATTTTGCTCAATTAGCATTAAGCTTAAAAATGGTATTGGCAACCAATACCAACAAGTTTGAAATACAAAATGTGGTATGTTTGAGGTGTTAAGACCAATACACCTATTTTCTATCCAAAAGTCAACATTTTTGTTGACCAATGAGGTGAATAGTGACACCAAAACCAAAAATTGGCAATTTTGCCAAAATGACCTAAGCTTTGAGAAAGTGACCAAAACCAACAAGTTTTAAATGCAAAATGTGGTACATTGGGAGTGTTAAAACCAATGCACCTATGATCTATGCAAAAGTCAACTTTTTGTTGACTATTGAAGTGAATAGTGACATAAAAACTTGAAATTCAAAAATTGAAGAATTCAAAAGTATCAAATGCCTTAGTAGGCCTAATGTGATTGGTTTGGATAGGTTGGCATGCCAATAGGGTTCTGATAGCAGTACTGCGTATGATGTATGGCTTCATTGCCATTATGTGATGTGATAGCCTATGGCTATACTGATTATGATGTTTTACTTGGCTTTATGCCTTATTGCTTATATGGCTTATTAGCCATTCTGTTTGCACACCGGGAGACACATTGTGACTGATGGTGTAACGGCGAGTACACGGTACCCGGTGCTAGTTTACCCGTTTATCCATCCGGTCAATTTGTATAGGTTACTTGGGCATGGAAAAGTATAAGCGTAATTGAACGATTGTTAAAGAAAATACGAAAATTAAATATCAGAAATGATTACGATAGAATACAAAGAAACTCAAGATCATGAAGAAAATAAATAAACAAAATGCATGAAGAAGTTAATATCATAAAACGTAATTAGCCCTTGACTAAACATTAAGTTGGTAATTATTCAGTTCTTATGAACACAATGGCTAAGAAATTATGATTTTTATTTGCATATTATTTCTTTCTATTTTATTATTTGCACCACTAAGCTTTATGCTTAGCGCGTCGCTTTTGCAACGCGTAGGTACTGAAGATACTGATCGAGAGCCAGTAGACCACAGATTGGGTAAGTCCATCCTGCAGTTCTGCATAGTGTCCGTGTCACCTCACAGGCTACAGTGCATTGGTAGGACACTAAGTGTCATTTTGGTATTTTGTAATTGATCTTATTTTCTCATGTGTAAATGAACTTATGAAATGTAATTTGATGCTCATGTAAATAATGAGAATTGTGTTTGTAAATGAAAAAGTAATGTTTATCTGTGATATATATATGATTATCACATGAAATGAATGATTGAGAAATGAATGTGAACTGAAAAATATTGAGATTTTGATAAATGGAGTTGAGATGAATGAATAAGAATATAGGAAGTGTTTTTCACAGGTTCCGAAGAACGGTTTTCTCCATTTTTAGCCGGTATTATGCTGGATTTTCTTTAAAATTTTCAGAACCTCAAATAAATTACAAATTCAATAAATGAATTATATTTCACAAATTATTTTCAAAACTACGATAAAAATGAATTAAGATAAAATAGAGTGGTCCGGCACACTGAGTGGCATAACTTGCTCGGCTACACTGTAGTCGGGTAAGGGGTGTCACAGGGAAACTCATAAAGATCTTAGTACATGAGGTGACACAACCAAGAAATAAATGTATACATTTGGTTAAGGTGTTGTAGACCAACATTCAAACCAGGAAGTTACTTAGGAACAAGAGGAAGATATGAGAAGGCAGCACCCATAATAATTCAGAGACTAGAATCAGATAAAATTTCGAGATGAAATTTATTTTAAGGGGGGGAGAATTGTAACATCCCTATAATCGGTAGTGCGTTCTACTGTTCTGACGACCAGTGTCTGTCTGGACAGATAGAATGCCTAGAACTACACTTAAATGTTAGTGAGGAGACATAAAATGATGAAATAAATAAAAAGAAAATACAAGAAAAATTAACAAAAAATAAAAGATAGAAAATGAAAGTAAGTTAAACGAGCCAAACCCGTAGCGATGGGTGACCGCACCGAGAAGTTATGGCGGGGACCGTTAACTAGCCCTGGATCGTGGGGAACCCTAGGAAATATTTTTTTAAGACTTAAATAAAAATCTATTGAAGTATAAATGACATTAGAAATGTCAAAGAAAAATTAATTAGTACAAAGAAAAACGAAAAATCGAGAAACCGATAAAAATCGGTGTTACCGAAAAATCCAGAATACAACACGAGTAGGGGCATTGTGGTCAATTCACACCCCGAGTTGACTTTTGACCTCAATGTCCATTAAAAATAAGTGGTATTACACTTTGAAAATATCATGAAAAATAAAAATATGGTACATAATGTAAATAGTGGAAGTAATGAGGCAAATTTGCAAATTTAGTAACTTTAACTAAATAAGTCATTTCCTAAAGTTAGTGCTCCACTAACTCACATTGTGGGACACCTTTATAAAGCATTTGGACATATTAAACTTCATCTTCAACCTCATTTCAACACCAGCCAAAACTAATTCCCATGGAAGCTCCCATGGCTGCCCCATTTTCCACCTTCATCTACCCATGATCAAGCTTTATTCTTCCTAAATTCCTTCACTAAAGTTGGACTATACAACTTGGCAAAGAGTGTGGCAGCAAAAAGGGAAGGATTTGAAGAAGTTTTAACGAGCTTCAAAAGAGGTAAGTGCTTGTTTTCCATTGTTTCTTCATTAAAGTTGTAGTAGAGGTTGCGGGGTGTTAGAATATGGAAGAAATTATGAGATTTGATGAGTTATTGAAGTGTACCATTTTGGGCAGCCATGGAAGAGAAAGGTAAGTGGTTTGTTCTTATTAAATTGATGGGTAATGAAGTTAATTAGAGTGCTTAAATGTATAAGAGTTTGATTTTTATGTATATGTGTGAATTGTGAATGTAAAGTGAGATCACATGTTGAAATTGGTAAGCTTGATGTATATGAACAATTTGGGCAGCCTCATGGTGAAGGTTGGTAATGTTTAAGTTCATGAAAAGTTGTTGAATTATGGTAGAAAGAGTGGTAGGTTATGTATATGAAATAGTAATGATAATGTACATAATTTAGTAGTGGAAATTGTATGTATTGGTTAGGAGTATTATGTGAAAAATTATTTAGAATTGGATATTGTAAATTAAGAGTTGTATTTGGTGTATGTAAGCTCATTGTATTCTACCCAAAGTTGCTATAATGTATACTATTGAATGAGTATGATATGGTACAAGTGCAGAATGGTTTGCGAAGTAAAGATATAGTTGGTGAATGTGTGATTGGTTTAGTGTTTGAGAGACATGTAAAGGCAGTATGCAAATGAGCCTATAACCCTAAGTGTGTGACTCTAATTGGTATGAGGCTGATTGGAGGTGAAACTAGACACAAAATGTGCCAACTTTCATGAAGAAAGCCTACATAAATTCTGTCCAAAAAGTGACATTAGAATTGACCAAATCTGGATTAGTGACTTTGCAAACCTGAAAACTAACCATTTGGACAGTAGTCAGTGTTTTGGCCGTAACTCACTCAAAATAGGTCCAAATGACCTGACATTTATACCATGGATAGCTTAGACATAAAGATACAACTCTTATGAAGACACCAAAACCCATAAATGACCATAAGCAAGTCAAAATGCTTGCACAAGTTTAGGTATAAAAACTGCCAGAATCGAAAATGACCTAAAAATAACCTAAGTTTGCCATTTTAGTGCAATCTATCCAGAAATAGTAAAATGACCATAACTTGGTCTAGTAAACTCCAAATGACCAAAAATTTGTGGCAAAAGTTCACTAAGACATAGACCTACAAGTTTGTAATTCTGACTAGAACCCGAAAACTAAGGGAACTAGGTCATCTGGCTAGGTCAAAATAGCATACCGAAATCCGATAAATTGCAATAAAATGCAGTACACTTGAAAATGTAATTGGTAACATATACCAACACTAAAAGATTATAAAAGGTAACATATTGGTAACATTAAAATTTATTCACCTAGTGTGTATTAATGGTCAATATTATAAGTTGACTAATAAAATGAATTGAAGGAATAGTATAAAAAAAATTTAGATATTGGATTTTATTGTTAGAAACAATTTAACTGAGTACTGAAACACTTTAAATTGTGTGTTTTAGTTGAAAAGGATATTGAAAAGCACAAGGAACATTGAGTCAAGGCCTAGAGGGGACTCAGATCAGGTCTGTGCACAATACTTTTTATATTCACTGCTTTTACCAGAAAATTTATTTGGAGAAATGAGTTATTAATAATTTTTTATTGTTTTGGCTTTGAGAATTTTATTTGGAAATTATTGTGTTGCCTACTTTGCAAATGGAAATTTTGAGATAAAATGTGATTTGTGGTTTGTATGAAATATTTAAATATTATGATTTAGAATTGTTTATTATTCACACTTAGCATGGCAATATTACTATGTTCCTCCTCCATTTATGGGGTCAGTATGACTATATTCCTCCCTCTTTGACTTGCCAGTCTGAGGTGAGTATGGATGAGTTCTCATTAGCTAGCTAGCCACCTTCCTCATTGATTTCGATTAGTGGGGTGAGTATATCTTGTCGTGGTGTACAATACGGCATGTTCAGAAAATTTGTGTCATGACCTAAGTTGTGTTATTGATTGGCAACATTGTGTTATTAAATTGTTTGATCAAATTTGTGTCATATGAGCTTTTAAAATTGTGACTTGAAATTGTGAATCATTTGAATTGTGAATTGTCAATAAAAGTTTTATATATCTCATTTTAAATTGTTATTGTGCACCACTGAGTAAATTTTACTCAGCGATAGCTTTTTCATTGCTGTCCCAGGTAGACAAATAGACAGAGTAGCAGAGTAGGCTGCTTGTGCTACACTTTAAAATTTTATCGGGTATATTGAGTATACCACTTTTTATAATTTTTGTTGTAATGTATGTGCACTGTAGATATATATTGTACTTGGTCTTGAGCAGTTGTAAACTAAAGTTGTAATACATTTATTTCTTATCTCAGCTTTTGAACTACTTAGTCATTTTGTAGTCTATCTATGGAAATACTGGAAATTTGATGTTGAATTGAGTTTGACAAATGTTGAGAAATTGATTTTTGTTGAACTATATTGGAGTTTGGGATTGAACAAAAATATTGGAAGTGCTTTTTTTACAGGTTTTGAAGAACTGTTTTATTCAAAATACTAATGGCACTCTACCAAAATTTTTACAGAAATTACTGATACTCAGATTTGTTATTTGGTTTCACTTCAGTTAAAAAAAAAAAATTAACACCTGTTAAAAGTACTTACCACCGTTAAAAGAAATAAAAAAAAAGGTTTAAAATCTCTTGTAGTATATTTAATGGGTTATCAGTAGACAAAGTTTGGTAATTCATTAAGTATACTATGGGATCATGTTATGCCTTACGGAGGGGTAAGGTGTGACAATGGGCATGTGTTGGCTCCTACTAGTTATATATGGAGGTAGGTGTTGATCAAGATGGAATCCGTTACCTTTAGTAAATAGGGATAAAATCCTATGTTCATTTAGTTATTCTTGATATTTCAAGTTCCTGGCCAAGACAGACAGATTTAATCAGAAAAGAGTTTCTGATGAGAAAATCTTTTTAATCAAGAACTGGAATTAAAAGAAAACATAATATTCATGGCAAATAGAGTTTGACATAAACCATGACTCCAGCTCGAATTGGGATTTTATAACAGAGAGATTCTAGTGCATGGTAACATATAGTTATAGGTTTATTTGAGGCATTCCTTATTACTAATTGGGTGGCCATGGTATGCTATGCTAGGTATTAACCATGGTCTATGAGGTGCCTAAAATGATTTAGAGAAATCATTTATGGTAAGAAAGAGTTCTGATGATATTAAGAGTTAATATCATATTTCATTGCCAATTAGTGATGAGCCTAGTGAGTCATACACATATACAAGTAATCACCAAGTTAAATGTGATTTAATTAATTAGTTAAAGAGTTTAATTGATTAATTAAATAGGTTTGGTTTGTAATTAGATTGCAAAGTCCCTAGCATGGCTTGAAACCAAATATAGGTTATTGGATGTATATTATAAGTTAAATTTATATTTAAAGTATTTAAATATGAATTTAATTATGAGAAATTAATTAATGGATATTAATTAATTAATTTATATTTGATATAAATTGATTAGAAGAGGAGAAATAATTATTTTGGGTTGAGGGTGACATGTGGCACCATGAGATGATGACACATTGCATCATGGTTTGTCATTTGTCTTCCTATCATGCATGATGATCAAAGTCAAGATTAAATCTAGCTTTGACACTTGGCTTAATGTGATTAGGTCAATTAAAATTAAGATGCAATCAGAAGATGACATATGGCAAGGGTTTTAAGTGATGACCTAATTATATATTGTGATGTTATGAAAGAATAAAATACATTTTGATTTTTTCTCAAAGGTGCCGCCACCCATGAAGCTCCTCTTCCTCTCTTCTTCTTCTTTGTCACACCTTACCCCTCTGTAATGTTAGTAGTATGCCCTAGAGCATATCATTTAGTATGTATCTTGTACATATTTTATTAATAAAAGGCATTTCCACTTTTCCATTTACATAATATATTTATGTGTAATAGAAAAGGTCCATTGATATTTTGTTAGAAATATTATTCTTAAGTTGTTAAGAATATGAGTGACAATATTTCTAGCACAAAGTATCATAAATAGGTTCACAATCGAGGATACTTCATAATAAGGACATGACTTATCCAGAAAGATTGTATTCATGTTTGTTACCAAGTTATTTATATGAGATATAAATAAGATGGAATGGTGAGTCTCATGCCATATGACAAACATGATAGGCACTTATAAATGATAAGTAGGCCGAACCAGTGACACTTATGACAAGCACATGGAGTTTACTCTTGTCAATGTTTTGTCATAAATCATATCAGTGCATATAATCTTTAGACCTGAGATGGCACAGTTATCTTGTATATAGGTAGTTTGAGTTTGATACTGCTTTCATACTTGTACTGTGTATGGGTATATGGGCATGTGTTGGCTCCTACTAGTTATATATGGAGGTAGGTGTTGATCAAGATGGAATTTGTTCCTCTAAGTAAATAGAGATAAAATCCTATGTTCATTTAATTGTTCTTGATGTTTCAAGTTCCTGGCCAGGACAGATAGATTTATTCAGAAAAGAGTTTCTGATGAGAAAATCTTTTTAATCAAGAACTGTAATTAAAAGAGAACATAATATTCATAGCAAATAGAGTTTGACATAAACCATGACTCCAGCTTGAGTTAGGATTTGGTAACAGAGAGATTCTAGTGCATGGTAACATATGATTATAGGTTCATTTAAGGTAAACCTTATTACTAATTGGGTGGCTATGGCATGCTATGCTAGGTGTTAACCATGGTCTATGAGGTTCATAAAATGATTTAGAGAAATCATTTATGGTAAGAAAGAGTTCTGATGATATTAAGAGTTGATATCATGTCTCATTGCCAATTAGTGATGAGCCTAGTAAGTCACACACATACACAAGTTATCACCTAATTAAATATGATTTAATTAATTAATTAAAGAGTTTAAATTGATTAATTAAATAGGTTTGGTTTGCAATTAGATTGCAAAGTCCCTAGCATGACTTGAAACCAAATCTAGATTATTGGATGTATAATATAAGTTAAATTTATATTTAAAGTGTTTAAATATGAATTTAATTAATGAGAAATTAATTAATAGAGATTAATTAATTAATTTATATTTGATATAAATTAATTAGAAGAAGAAAATAATTATTTTGGGTTAACAACTCAAAATTAAGACACAGGGGCATTTTGGTCATTTTGCAGTGTGACACGTGGCACCATGAGATGGTGACACATGGCATAACACATAAGCTTGCCAAATGTTTTTTAATCATGTAAGATGATTAAAATCAAGATTAAATATAGGTTTGACACTTGGCACAATGTGATTGGGTCACTTAAACCTAGAGCTAATCAAAGGTTGACATGTGGCAAGGGTTTAATGTGTTAACCTAGCTATTTAAGTGTTGTTATGAGAAAATAAAACACAACCAGCAGCCACACTCCTTTGTCACGCCACTTTGGGGGTTTTTATCTCTTCTTCTTCATCTCTTATCAATTCAAAGAGATTAGCCATCAATCTCTTGAATTAAGAACACTAGGAATTGTTTCTAGTGTCCTGTTTACATCTCTAATCTCTTAAAAGGCAGAACTTGAATTTCTAATTAATAGAAAAGGCTTTAGAAGCTGTTCAAGGGCTGCCATAGGTATTCTTGGTGTGGACAAGCTAGAGGGACAACATCTGGTGTCCTGAAGACGAATCTCAAAGGCGCAGACACGCTGCAGTGCATCAAGAGGTTAGTGTAATCGTTCTTGATTTAATCTAGGGTTCTAAAATTAATCTGATTAATTCTAAAATCTTAAATGGAAAATATAGATCCAAAAACATATTAAAAGAGTTATAATATGTTGTTTATCATTGAAATCAAATAGATAAAAATAAATCTTGCATGATGCATGTGACCCTAGGTGAAAATTTTTGAATTCAATGGTATAAACTTGTGTTTTTCACGCTTCTGTTCCTTCAATTGGTATCAGAGCCACTATATTTGCCATTTAGATTGTTGATTATATGATTTAATTGTGTGTTTGATCATGAGATCAAAAGTTCATTGCTGGTTGGAAAGCAAGTTGGCGGCATACTTGAAAAAACACCATCAATGGTGCGCATGGTTTGGCTTCCAAGGGTGGTTTAAGGTTTGGCTTTTAATTCTGCAATTGTTGTATGATCTAAGGCCTATTCTTTGACTAATTAAAGTGTTTAATTAGTAGTTTTTATCACACAATTAAATTATGATTCAAATCAGAATTTTAAAAAATTGTTTGAATGTGATTCAAATCTGAATTTTAAAAGTTGTTTGAATGTGATTCAAATCTGAATTTTTAAAGTTGTTTGAATCATATTTAAATCTGATTTTTTAAAATTGATTGAATAAAATTCAGATCTGATTTTTTAAAAAATGTTTGAATGTGATTCAAATCTGATTTTTTTAAAAATGTTTGAATGTGATTCAAATCTGAATTTTTGAAGTTGTTTGAATGTGATTCAAATCTGAATTTTTAAATTTGTTTGAATGAGATTCAAATCTGAATTTTTAAATTTATTTGAATCATATTCAAATTTGGATTTTTAAGTTGAATATGAGATATTCAATTTAATTTAAGTATGTATGTTTTATTTAATTGTTAAATAGTGATATGCATGATGGATGATCATGGACTATAAAAGACCAATGTGATTGGATTTATTTCTTTTATGTTTCTTTGAGATTGTAAATTAATTAATTTATTTTAATTTATTTTGAGCATGTATTATTAAGTTTGTAATAATTTTTGGGTTGTAATTTCATTTATTTAAGTTCTTGTAAATTCGCTTGGTATGCCAAGGATTACTATGTAATATTGGATTGCAAGAAGTTCAAGGAGGTCAAGAGCATTGGTGGGACCAAAGGGGAGGAATTCAAGATCAAGTGTTGATTATGTACTCCTTCAGCAACTCTTGTAAAATGAATGTATGAAATGCACCTAGGAATGCCCTGATTCAATTCTTGGTGGCTCAAAATTGAATCCCTTAGAAAGTCCATGATCATACCATATTTACTGCTTATCCATGAATGCATGAGATGTATGGGAATGTATGCAATTATATGATATATGCATGCTAAATGGATAATGTGCAAAGTGAGACCTTAATAGTAAATAGAATGACCATAAAATCTTCCAAACAAATGATTAAGTTGGAAATGCTATAATTAAAGTAATTATAACATAGGCCCTCCATTGGGGCAATTATTTTAAGAAATTTTAAATAGTTGCATAAGATGCAATTTATTTAAGAGATTTTCTTAAGAATAATTGTTAAGCATGAGATGTTGTAAATATGTAAATGGTTTAGTGGCTAATATTGGATGTACCTGAGGACATTAAAATTATTTGCATAATTACTGGCTCAATGGGATCAACTTAACTAATGCAAGATAAGTCAATAATGGACGTACCTGAGATTTTGAGCATTAGGGGCTAGGTAAAATATTGAACCTCACATGAGATGTGATGGGCAAAGAGTTGCTCACTTATAGTTTATTGTAATTCCAATAATGGATGTACCTGAGGATGATCAATAGAATTATAAGAATTCAATCACCCACTAGAAATCCATCCAACTAGGATTTCCGTTTTCTACTTTGGAAGTGTAGGATTCGCTAAGTTAGTGGGAGGACCAATTTGATTAAAAGACCATAATCATATTTGGTTAATTACATGATACATTTACTAATTAATCTGGTTATTTCTGCAATTAATTTTCTGATAATAATGAGCACAGAACAACCACCACCATCCAATATCCTTGCAAGCATACTTGATCACAATAGGTTGACAGGACCTAATCTGTCTGATTGGCTAAGAAATTTGAAACTTGTCCTGAACTTGAACATATAAGATATGTTCTAGATTCAAATGTTCCTGGTCCCTTACCTCCAGAGGCCACACAAGAGGAACATAAAACTTTGGACAAGTGGAAGGAGCATGATATGAGAGCTAAGTGTTACATGCTTGCTTCCATGAGTAATGAGTTACAGAAGCAACATGAGAACATGCAGAGTGCGAGTGAGATCCTCCTTCACCTACAAGAGTTGTATGGTGAGCACAGCAGGAATGCTAGGTATGAGATATCTGGACAGCTATTCCGTATGAGGATGTCTGAGGGATAGAATGTTGGGGATTATGTCCACAAGATGATTTGGCTGATTGAGCAGTTGGAACATCTTGACTTCAACATGGATTTCCAACTACAGATGGATTTGATCATTCAGTCCCTTCCTGAGTCTTTTGGGAATTTTTTGACAAATTTCCATATGACTAAACAGGAATGCACCTTAGCTGGTTTACTCAACATGCTGGTTATTGCCCAAAAGAATATGCCAGGCAATAAAGGAAAAGAGGTAGCTTTGGTTGCATCTTCTTCTGCTGGAAAGTCCAACAAGAAGAAGGGCAATAAGAAAAAGAAACCTCAGATTCCTGGTCCTTCCAAGAAAATAGCTAAACAGAAGAGGAAGACTAAAGCTGATAAAGGCAAGGGAAAGTGTTTCCACTGTCAACAGGAAAGTGTTTCCATTGCCAGTAAGAAAGTGTTTCCACTGGCTAGAGTATAGTAATCTAAAAGAATGCAATGCCATGGTGAAAACCAACTCAAGTTCAAAATATATTTGGCACTTAAGGTTATGTCATGTTGCAGAAGATAGGATTGCAAAACTGAAGAAAATGGGGATTCTATCCTCATTGGGCTCTGAGCCTACTCCAACTTGTGAATCTTGCCTTCAAGGCAAAATGACTATATCACCCTTTGTTGGACAAGGGCTAAGAGCTCAAAATATTTTGGAGCTAATACATAGTGATGTATGTGGTCCATTTAAAGAAATGGCTAGAGGAGGTTTTCATTATTTTATTACCTTTACTGATGATAAATCAAGGTTTGGGTATTTGTATTTGATGAAATACAAACATGAATCTTTTGAAAAGTTCAAAGAATTTAAATCTGAAGTAGAAAATCAAACAGGAAAGAATATTAAATCTCTTCGATCAGATCGTGGAGGTGAATATTTGAGTACTGAATTTGATGAATACTTGAGAGAGCATGGCATTGTTTCTCAGCTGACTCCTCTAGGAACGCCACAGCTGAATAGTGTATCTGAAAGGAGAAATCGTACCCTATTGGATATGGTACACAGTATGATGAGCTATACTAATATGCCAATCTCCTTTTGGGGATTTGCATTAGAATCAGCTTTGTATATTCTGAATAGGATTCCATCAAAATCAGTTTCTTCCACACCTTATGAGATATGGCATGGAAGAAAACCAAGTCTTAAGCATGTTAAGATTTGGGGTTGTCCAGATTATATCAAAAGTGAACACTGATAAATTGGAGACCAGATCAGAAAAAGGTCGATTTGTTGGATATCCAAAAGATAGTTTTGGATATTATTTTTATTTGCCTACTTCACAAAAGGTTGTGATAAGTAGAGATGCCACATTTCTTGAACAACAGTTTGTTCAAGAAGGAGGCAAAGGAAGGCAAATAGAGTTAGAATTGGAGAATTCTGACCAACCAACAGATCAGATGGATATAGATCCATCTAGTCAACCAATACCCGTTGATGAAACATCTACAGCTGTTCCTCGTAGAACAACCAGGGTATCTCACCCACCAATGAGATATGGTTTTCTTCATGAAAAAGAACAAGAGTTGTCTACTCATGAAGAAGTAGATCATGGAGATGATCCACTTACCTAAGAAGAAGCTATATCAGATATAGACTCTTCAAAATGGATTGATGCTATGAAATCCGAGATTGATTCCATGTATAAGAATCAAGTTTGGGATCTTGTTGACCCACCTGAAGGTATTTTACCTATAGGGAACAAATGGGTTTTTAAGAAGAAAATTGGTTCTGATGGAAAGGTAGAGACCTATAAGGCAAGGATAGTAGCGAAAGGGTTTCGCCAAAGGCAAGGAATCGACTATGAGGAGACTTTCTCGCCTATTGCCATGCTTAAATCAATTAGGATTTTATTAGCAATAGCTACGTACTATGATTATGAGATTTGGCAGATGGATGTCAAAACAGCTTTTCTCAATGGATACATTGAAGAAAACATTTTCATGGAACAACCTAAGGGATTTGAATCCCAAGATGGTTCCAAGGTATGCAAGCTAAAGCGATCCATTTATGGGTTGAAACAAGCTTCGAGGAGTTGGAACATTCGTTTTGATGAAGCCATTAAATCCTTTGGTTTTATCAAAAATGAGGATGAGCCATGTGTATATAAGAAGGTTAGTGACAGTGCTATCACTTTCCTTGTCTTATATGTGGCTGACATACTGTTGATGGGTAATGACACAGGTATGTGGACGACTATAAAGGTATGGTTGTCAAATACATTCTCCATGAAAGACTTAGGGGAGGCAACCTATATTCTTGGGATTCGCATCTATAGAGATAGAGCGAAAAGAATAATTAGTTTATCCCAAAGTCTATACTTGGAAAAGGTGTTAAAGAGGTTTAACATGCTTGATTCCAAGACAGGATTGTTACCAGTGAGACATGGTATCCATCTTTCTAAAGAGATGTCTCCAAAGACACCTGAAGAAAGAGATAAGATGGCCAGGATTCCATATGCTTCGCCTATTGGAAGTTTAATGTATGCAATATTGTGTACTAGGCCGGATATCGCATATGCTGTTAGTTTGACTAGCAGGTATCAATCCAATCTAGGTTTGGAACACTGGATAGTTGTCAAGAATATTCTTAAGTACTTGAGAAGAACTAAGGATTTATTCTTGATTTATGGAGGTGGAGACGTGTAATTGGATGGTTATACTGATTCTGATTTCTAATCAGATATCGATGATAAAAAGTCTACCTCTGGATATGTGTTCATTTGTAATGGAGGTGCAGTCAGTTGGAAGAGTTCCAAACAGAGCATGACTGCAGATTCCACTACAGAGGCTGAGTATATTCTCGCATCGATGTCGCAAAGGAAGTCATTTAGATAAAAAGTTCGTGATGTAACTTACAGTAGTTCCTTCCATTGAGTCAACGGTTCCACTACATCGTGACAATAATGGAGCAACATACTGAGCTAAGGAACCAAGGTCTCACCAGAAATCCAAACACATAGAAAGGCGCTACCACATTATCAGAGAAATAGTTGGGCGAGGCGATGTAGCCATACAGAAAATAGCATCAGCTGAAAATCCTGCTGATCCATTCACTAAGCCTATGTCACAGACTCAGTTAGACTGACATCTTGAGAAGATAGGTCTAAGATATTGTAATGAAAGGCTCTAGTGTTAGTGGGAGATTGTTAGTAGTATGCCCTAGAGCATATCATTTAGTATGTATCTTGTACATATTTTATTAATAAAAGGCATTTCCACTTTTCCATTTACATAATATATTTATGTGTAATAGAAAAGGTCCATTGATATTTTGTTAGAAATATTATTCTTAAGTTGTTAAGAATATGAGTGACAATATTTCTAGCACAAAGTATCATAAATAGGTTCACAATCGAGGATACTTCATAATAAGGACATGACTTATCCAGAAAGATTGTATTCATGTTTGTTACCAAGTTATTTATATGAGATATAAATAAGATGGAATGGTGAGTCTCATGCCATATGACAAACATGATAGGCACTTATAAATGATAAGTAGGCCGAACCAGTGACACTTATGACAAGCACATGGAGTTTACTCTTGTCAATGTTTTGTCATAAATCATATCAGTGCATATAATCTTTAGACCTGAGATGGCACAGTTATCTTGTATATAGGTAGTTTGAGTTTGATACTGCTTTCATACTTGTACTGTGTATGGGTATATGGGTATGTGTTGGCTCCTACTAGTTATATATGGAGGTAGGATTTGATCAAGATGGAATCTGTTCCTCTAAGTAAATAGAGATAAAATCCTATGTTCATTTAATTGTTCTTGATGTTTCAAGTTCCTGGCCAGGATAGATAGATTTATTCAGAAAAGAGTTTCTGATGAGAAAATCTTTTAATCATGAACTGGAATTAAAAGAGAACATAATATTCATTGCAAAGGGAGTTTGACATCAACCATGACTCAAATTGAGTTGGGATTTTGTAACAGAGATTCTAGTGCATGGTAACATATGATTATAGGTTCATTTAAGGTAAACCTTATTACTAATTGGGTGGCTATGGCATGCTATGCTAGGTGTTAACCATGGTCTATGAGGTTCATAAAATGATTTAGAGAAATCATTTATGGTAAGAAAGAGTTCTGATGATATTAAGAGTTGATATCATGTCTCATTGCCAATTAGTGATGAGCCTAGTAAGTCACACACATACACAAGTTATCACCTAATTAAATATGATTTAATTAATTAATTAAAGAGTTTAAATTGATTAATTAAATAGGTTTGGTTTGCAATTAGATTGCAAAGTCCCTAGCATGACTTGAAACCAAATCTAGATTATTGGATGTATAATATAAGTTAAATTTATATTTAAAGTGTTTAAATATGAATTTAATTAATGAGAAATTAATTAATAGAGATTAATTAATTAATTTATATTTTATATAAATTAATTAGAAGAAGAAAATAATTATTTTGGGTTAAGAACTCAAAATTAAGACACAGGGGCATTTTGGTCATTTTGCAGTGTGACACGTGGCACCATGAGATGGTGACACATGGCATAACACATAAGCTTGCCAAATGTTTTTTAATCATGTAAGATGATTAAAATCAAGATTAAATATAGGTTTGACACTTGACACAATGTGATTGGGTCACTTAAACCTAGAGCTAATCAAAGGTTGACATGTGGCAAGGGTTTAATGTGTTAACCTAGCTATTTAAGTGTTGTTATGAGAAAATAAAACACAACCAGCAGCCACACTCCTTTGTCACGCCACTTTGGGGGTTTTTATCTCTTCTTCTTCATCTCTTATCAATTCAAAGAGATTAGCCATCAATCTCTTGAATTAAGAACACTAGGAATTGTTTCTAGTGTCCTGTTTACATCTCTAATCTCTTAAAAGGCAGAACTTGAATTTCTAATTAATAGAAAAGGCTTTAGAAACTGTTCAAGGGCTGCCATAGGTGTTCTTGGTGTGGACAAGCTAGAGGGACAACATCCGTGTCCTCAAGACGAATCTCAAAGGCGCAGACACGCCAAAGGCATCTAGAGGTTAGTGTAATAGTTTTTGATTTAATCTAGGGTTCTAAAATTAATCTGATTAATTTTAAAATCTTAAATGGCAAATACAGATCCAAAAACATATTAAAAGAGTTTTAATATGTTGTTTATCATTGAAATCAAATAGATAAAAATAAATCTTGCATGATGCATGTGACCCTAGGTGAAAATTTTTGAATTCAATGGTATAAACTTGTGTTTTTCACGCTTCCGTTCCTTCATGTAAGGCATGACATGATCCCATAGAATACCTAATGAACTACCGAACTTCATCCATCGATAATTCATTAAGTACACTACAAGGGATTTTAAAACCATTTTCTTACATTTTGGAAGTGGTGAGCATTTATTCAAAGCTTAAAAACTAGTAAAAATTTTTGTCCATTTTTATTTTTCCGTAAATTTTATAAAAATTTCAACAAGATGCCATCTATATTTTGAGAAAACGGTTCTTCAAATACCTAAAAAAAACACTTCCAATAAATTTTTCACAACTCCTAACCTTCAAATAATCTCAAGTCAACACAATTCAATTCATTCTACAATTCAACCAAAAATTTATCAACTCAAAATATTTCATAACTTCATTCACAGTGCATATAGTATGAAATTCACGAATACAAATCTTAATTTACAAAAAGAAAATCCAAAAATAATATTATTACAATTTATTATACAACTGCTCCACTTTATATTGATACATAAAACATTACAATATTTACATCAAAATAACTACAAGGGTATAAAACAATACCCGTACAAAAAGACCAGTGTAGTCCTCAATATCAATAGCAGCTCACTCTGCTGCTTTCTCCTTGCTCTTATCTGTGACAGCAAAATAAGCTATCGCTGAGTATAAAAATACTCAGTGGTGCACAATAAAAATTAAAATGTAGTACATAAATCATTCGTTGATAGAACACAATTTAAATGTTGCACAATTATATTTCACCAATTATCAAAACTCATTATAACAAAATTTTTGGGTCAAATAATTTAATAAACATAGTATTGCTAATTCATACACAACTTAAGCCATGACACAAAATTCTCGATCAATGTCGTGTTGTACACCACGATAAAGCAATCTACAACTCCACTAATCGAAATCAATGAGGGAGGTGGCTAGCTAGCTAATGAGTACTCATCCGATCTACAACCTCAATTGGTAAACTAGAGAGAGAGGAAAAATAATCGATCTCACCCCATGAATGGAGGAGAAATAATAAGGCATTGTCATGCTAAGTGTGAAATAAAAATTTATTTCAAACATTTTATTCAAATAATTCATGAGAAATCCGATAGATTTCCAAAGTCATAGTTTCATATACAAAGTGGCAACAAAATTCATGATTAACACCAAATTTTCATAAATCATACCAAATCAATTTTTTATTTTTTTCAATGACAAAATGCTTAAGTAAGATTTATTGTGCACAAACCTGACGTGAGTCCCCTCTAGGCCTTGACTCAATCTCTCAGACCTTCCAAGTCTTTTTTAGCTGAAACACACAGTGTCACAGTGTTTCAGTACCATAAATTAGTATAAATCCAAAAATAAATTCAAATTCACTTTTATCTAGCTTATATTTGCTAAACTTGACGTTCTTTAAAATTTGTGTTTTGGGGTTACTATTCACTACACTATTCAAGTTAATTTGTTGACTTTCTAAGGCTTAATAGGTATGGAAATTCCAACTTCACTCACATACCACATTTTGGTCACTAAATTTTTTGGTTTTGGTTGTCTACTCAAATTCTAAGTCTTTTAAGCAATTTTGCAAATTTTCAGTTTTGGTGTCTTAAGTTGCACTATTCCATTGGTCATTGTTCTGTTAGAATTTGGAAAAACTTCCTCCATAGAAAATGTTCCCTATTGTCTTAAGTTTATTCTCCTTTTTGAATCACTCCAATTGGAGTTTTGTAGCTCAAGTTATAGCTATTTGAACCATGGCTGCCGGATTGGACTTAACCCAGATTTCTGGGCAAATTTTGGTTCTGGCAGTTTTAAGTCATCAACTTTGGGTGGCCAAATGACTTGGTTAATGACATAATTTGGGTTTGCATTCTTATGAAAGTAATAGGTCTATACCTCAACTGTCCACTGGTAAAATTTCCGGTCATTTAGACCTGCCTAGCTCAAGTTATGGCCAAATGAACAAACACTGTTCATTTGGTCAATTTGTATAGGGCAGACTGAGATTTTCCGGATTTGGTCAATTTGTTTACTAGGTTTGGGTCACTTTTTGGGAATGCTTCCTAAATGAAAATTGTGTCATTTAGTGTCTATTTTCATTCTCAATTGGTCTCATACCAATTGGACTTGTAAATTTTCAGTTTTGGTCCCTCAAAAGGACCTTGGTCATGCTGCTAGCAGCATGACCACATTGAGTCCGAATTTAGTCTCAACTCCAACACTTCCAACACATTTCATTTGGTCACAAATGACCATTTCTCACCTCTAAATAGGTCAAACATATCATTTACCAATTTCTCACATTTCTACCTCTAAACCCTAAGTATAAAAACCCTAGTTTACCAATTCTTTACATTTAGCTAATTCAAAGCCTTTAACCATAATCATTTAACTTCTAGATGTTCATATCCCCTTCTAATTCAATCAAACCATGCAATAATACCTCCACACACATGCTGGCTAAAATTTTAGTTTGGTCCTTCAACAATTAATTTCATTTCATTTCTTTAATTTCTAAGTTACTTTAAGCTACAAACACAACTAATAAATCTCAATTTCCAAATTAGGGTGCTTAACTCCACTTGGATTTGAATTCTCTAATTTCCTTCTTCTTTTCTTCTTTCTTTGGTGATCAATCTTCTTCTCAAGTGACTAAAACAAGTTTTTATGGGAGAATTTGGGGTAAAGTAGGGTCAAATGGGTGTTTAAAAGCTTGAACTCAAGCTTTCATGGAGGAAACAATGGTGGAGTTTGGAGAGCTATGGCTGCCGATTTCCTTGAGGTAGGAGAAGATCATTTTCTTTTTTAATTTTTATGTCTTTTAAGTCTTACTTTATGTATTTGAATGGGTCAAAAATTGTGGGAATAAAAATAATTAATTTTGACATCATTTTGATGTCATAAAAGTGATGTAACTAACTTTTTAACTTTTAACTTTTTTTTTCATTTATTTTTTCTTAATTCTTTAATTTAATTTTTGATCCCGAAATTTTCTTTTCTCCGATTTTATTTGACAGTTAGGTCAGGAGTCAGCTCTCGGGGTCAATTGACCAATTGCCCCTCACCGGTTCAACCCGGTTTGCAAATAATTCAATATTTCTTCTGGCTCCCTGACCTAATTATTTGACTGACTTAACAATTCTTTTTCGTGATTTTCTCTTTTCCACTGTGTTTGTAATGGTCCTAAGGACCGCGGCGTCACATTTTACGATTCAAAATTTGAGTTTAAATTGACTTCGCAGTCATTCCCGAGAAGGTTACCCATCGCTGTGACTCTCGGCTCGTTTAACTTCTTATGTTTTGTTTTTCTTATTTATACTTAACTAATTGGCAATTACTAATTATTTGTATTTATGGCTTCTCTTGTTGTCTTAAGTGTGGTTCTATTCCCCTTAATTGTCCGGACCGACTCCGGTCACCGGAACAGTGAAATATACCAGGCTATGTAAATAGGGGTGTTACATTCTTCATCTCTCATCAATTCAAAGAGAATTGCCCATATTCTCTTGAATTAAAATTGTTACAAATTGTTTTTAGTATCCTATATACATCTACAATCTCTCTAAAGGCAAATTCCTATTTTCTAATTGGTTGGAAAGGCTTGAGAAGCTGTTCAAGGGGCTACCATTGGTGATCTTGGTGTGGACAAGCTAGAGGGACAACATCTGGGGTCCTAGCTGCTTCACAAAGGTACCAAACACATCTACAGTGCATCAAAAAGGTTAGTGTACATGTTCTTGAATTAATCTAGGGTTCTAATGAATTAATCTATTAATTCAAAAATCGTAAATGGCAAATGTATATCCTAATACATATTAAAAGGGTTTTAATATGCAATTGAACATTGAAATAAATTAGGTAAATAATGAATCTTGCATGATGCATGAGACCCTAGAAGAAAATTTTTGAATTCAATGTTCTAATCTAATAATTTTCATGCTTCCACTCCTTCAAAAACTCATCTATTACCAATAGGTACAATACCTTTAAGTGGGTCAACAAGATCCCATACTTGGTTTTTATACATGGAATCCGTTTCAGATTTCATAGCTTCAATCCATTTAGAAGAATCTATATCTGATATAGCTTCTTCATAGGTTAAAGGATCATTTCTATGATCTATTTCTTCATGAGCAAACAACTCTTGTTCATCTCCATGAAGAAGACCATATCTCTCTGGTGGGTGAGATATTCTGGTTGATATCCGAGGGATTATTGTAGATGTTTCATCAATAGGCACAGGTTGACTAGATGGATCTATATCCATCTGATTTGTTGGTTGGTCAGAATTCTCTAATTCTAACTCTATTTGCCTTCCTTTGCCATTTTCTTGAATAAACTGTTATTCAAGAAATATGGCATTTCTGCTAATCATAAACTTTTGTGATGTAGGCAAATAAAAATAATATCCAAAACTTTCTTTTGGATATCCAACAAATCGACCCTTTTCTGATTTGGTTTCCAATTTATCAGTCTTCAGCTTTTTAATATAAGCTGGACAACCCCAAATCTTAACATGCTTAAGACTTGGTTTTCTTCCATGCCATATCTCATAAGGTGTGGAAGAGATCGACTTAGATAGAATCCTATTCAAAATATGCAAAGCTGATTCTAATGCAAATCCCCAAAAGGAGATTGGCATGTCAATATAGCTCATCATGCTACGTACCATATCTAATAGGGTATGGTTTCTCCTTCAGATACACCATTTAATTGTGGCGTTCCTAAAGGAGTTAGCTGGGAAATAATGCTATGCTCTTTCAAGTATTCATCAAATTTAGTATTTAAATATTCACCTCTATGATCTGATCGAAGAGTTTTAATACCTTTTCCATTTTGATTTTCTACTTCAGATTTAAATTCCTTGAACTTTTCAAATGATTCATTTTTGTATTTCATCAAATACAAATACCATCAGTGAAGGTAATAAAGTAATGAAAACCGCCTCTAGCCATTTCCTTAAATGGACAACATACATCACTATCTATTAGTTCCAAAATATTTTCAGCTCTTAATCTTTGTCCAATAAAAGATGATCTAATTATTTTGCCTTAAAGGCAGGATTCACAAGTTGGAGTAGGTTCAGAACCCAATGAAGATAAAATCCCTATTTTCTCCAGCTTTGTAATCCTATCTTCTGCAGTGTGACCTAATCTTAAGTGTCAAAGATGTTTTGGACTGGAATTGATTTTCATTATGGCATTACATTCATTTAGATTGCTTGCATTCAATTTGTATTTATCATTATTATCCAAATAATAAAGTCTATCATGCATATAACCTGAGACAACATATTCATTTCCAAAATAAATATTACAAAATGTTAAAATATGAATTTGTGAACTGAAATTCATAACCATTTCTAGTTAAACTAGATACATAAATAATGTTCTTAAAAGCATCAGGTACATACAAAATGTTATTTAAATGCAAAACATGTCTATACATGTTTAAAGATTTAGATCCTATGGCTAAAGCTTCAACGATTGAGCCATTGCCAATCCAGAGTCTAACATCTCATGCTTGCAAGCTGCTACTACTTGCCAGTTCTTGCATATCAAAAGAAATGTGAAAACTCGCACCAGTATCTAAAACCCAAGCTGTAGATGAACTATGAGCATCATCAGAATCTAAATAACAAGATATAGATATACCTTCTAAAGGTTTATCTTTCCTGTCCTTCAGAGATGCAAGATACTTTGGGCAGTTCCTTTTCCAGTGCCCATCCTTCTGGTAGTGGAAATACTTTCCTTTGCCTTTGTTAGCTTCAGTTTTGCCCTACTGTTTGGCTATTTTCTTAGAAGGTCCAGGAACTTAAGGTTTCCTTTTCTTGTTTCCTTTTCTTATTGCCTTTCTCCTTCTTAGACTTTCCAACAGAAGAAGAAAATGCAAACAAAGCTACCACTTTTCTTTTATTGCCCGGCATATTCTTTTGGGCAATTACCAGCATGTTTACCAAGCCAGCTAGAGTGCATTCTTGCTTAGTCATATGGAAATTTGTCACAAAATTCCCAAAAGACTCTGGTAGGGACTGAAGGATCAAATCCATCTATAGTTGGAAATCCATGTGAAAATCAAGATGTTCCAGCTGCTCTATAAGCCGAATCATCTTATGGACATGATCTTTGTAACACCCTCACTTTAGCTAGTCCGTACATTTGACTGTTTCGGTGACCAATGTCTGTCCGGACAGCTAGAATGACTGGAACTATATGTAAACTAGAGTGAGAAGTCATAAAGAAACCAAATAAGTGTAAGAAAAATTTAGGAAAAATTTTAGAAATAAAATACAACCAAGTTAAATGAGCCGGTGCCCTAGCGATGAGTAACCCAGTGAGAAATTGTGGTCTTCGCAGCTAGAAGCCCTAAATCGAGGAGAAAATTCATGAAATAATTTTTGAGACTCCAAAGAAGAGTCATTGAGGTTTTGATGGCATTAGAATGCCAAGAAAATGCTTAAAAAAATTTTTAGATCGGTACAGATGATTTTGGCTCGAAAAGCCAAACGAAGGGTATTTTGGTCATTTCGTTTTCATAGACAATTTTTGACCAACTTGTCCATTCAAGTAAGTGAGAATTATGTCCAAAAATATGAAAAAATATTGCTAAAAATTTAATTAAAAAATGAGTAGAAAGAAGAAAGGAAAAGAAGAAAAGAAAATGGAATTTAATTAGATTTATGACATGGGATGATGTCACTAAAGCACTCCCACCCAATCACATTGTGACACATGACTATAACTCACTTAAAATGAATTAAATGGGCAGCAATGAAAGAAAAAAATTCAGATTGCTCTTCTTTCTTCTTCTTGCCGAGAATCACCATTGGAGCTCCACCATTTTCCTTTACCCAAGCTCCATTTCTCACTTAATTACACCATAAAACCCTACCTTTTCTTCACTAAAATTTCTCCTCACACCTTAAATCATCTCTAGCCAGCAATTTGAAGGAGAAATAAAGGAGATTTATAAGCTCAAGTTAGCTCCCAAAAGAGGTTAGTGCCTAGTATCAATATCTCTTTTGTTTAAAGTTTGATTTAGACTTAAGAAGAGTTGAAATTATTTGAAATAAAAAGAAAATGATAACTTTGTGTAGAATTACATTTTTGGTAGCTATGAGAATTGATAGGATTTTGATGACATGAAGGTTATACTTGTGGTAATAAGTGTTGATTAATAGGCAAATGTGATTAACATGTTGATTTACATGTGGTATGCATAAATTAAGACCTTGAGTTAGGGTTTGAGTTAATTTTGTTACCTTGGTGATATGGCTTGAGATTGATCTTGTTGAGGCTGTTTGTTGATCATTTGAAGTGTTATGAGTGATAAATTGCAGTTGGGAGTAAGGAGGATGGAATATTGGAAGTGATGTTTCACGTGTAGAAATTCAGACATATGAGTCTAGTGTCTTATTTGACCTATAACTGAAGTTGTGTGACTCCAATTAGTATGAGGCCAATTGGAGGTGAAAATAGACTTAAAATACCCAATTTTTCATAAAGAAACCCTGCTCAAATTCTGTCTATAAGTTGACCAATTTGCTGTTCCAATCCAGATATCCAAACACTGAACCCAGAATGTTCATTTGGCCATAACTCTCTTTAGACAGGTCCAAATGACCTGAATCTTATACCATTGGAAAGCTTAGACATAGTACTACAACTTTAATTGAGAATACCAAGCCCAGAAATGCCTCTAACCTAATGAAATTATTGACTTAAATGAGGACACCAAACTAACCTGAACCATTCTGCCCAGAATTTTCTAGACATAGACTACCCGACCAGTTTTGGAAAAATGGCCATAACTTGTTCTATAAAAATTTAAATGCAATGAAACTAATGGCAAAAGTTTTATAAGACATAGGTCTACAATATTGGTCTTTTGACCAAAAATCAGAACCCAAAGGAACTACATCAAATGGTTAGAAGAAATTAACACATTAAAACTTGGAGTTTGACCAAATCACCTCAAAAGCCCATCTTCCCTTCCCAAAAACTTGTCATCACTACTAGAGCAAGACTTCGGCAGCAAAAAGAAGTGAAAATAAAGGAGTTTTTCAAGCTTGGATTGACACACAACAAGGTTAGTGCTAATTCATCCTTAAAACATTGTATATATATTATGTGGAGTATGAAATGAGGGTGAAATTAAGAGAATTGAAACAAGTTTTGCATGAATAAATTCTACCAATTTCGGTAACCTCAGGATACATTAGGGTTTCATTAATTAGACTGAGTTATAGTTATACATGGCTACCATTGAATATAAATTTAATGCTTTGGTTCATTGATTGCAAGTATATGGAGAATTGAAGTTGTTGGAGTTAGGGTTTAGGCAACAAATTTATGATTTTGCTCATGTATTGGTGAAATGAAATTCTAATGGTCAATTAGTGACCATTTGGTTGTGTTTGAGTAGGAATTGAAGTGAATTGTGCCATGAGAATTGAGGTTAGAGGTGCTGCCTTGAGTGCCTTGCAGGTCAGGATGTGAGTCCAGCATGTTTGGGTAGCTATCACTTGAGTTGTGTAGGTTCAATTGGTGCAAGGCCAATTGGACATGAAATTAGACACATAATGGCACAACTTTGATGAAGGAAATCTGTTCAGAAACTAAACTTAGGATGCCCTAAAAATTGACCAAATTCAGGTAACTTACATTCTGCTGGGCAAAATGACCAAATGAACAGTGTTCATTCATTTGGTCATAACTCGGTGTAGAAATGTCCATTTTACCTGAAATTTATATCAATGGAAAGCTTAGACAATTTAGGACAACTTTCATGAAGACCATAACTCTAAATTCTGACCAGAACTAAATGTAATTGTCCATCAAAATCAGGACATCAAAACTGCAGAATTGATTCTGCCCAGAAATTCTAGAAAAATTGTAGTCCAGCCAGTTATGGCATTTAGGCCATAACTTGAGCTACAAAACTCCAAATGGAGTGATTCAAAAAGTGAAATGTAACTAGGCACAATAAGGAACAACTTTGATGAAGAACATTTGGCCAAATTCTCACTGTAGAGTGGCCTAATGGAATAGTGAACTCTAGCACCCAAAAACTGAAATTTTGATTTATTCTTCATTGGTTAGAAGTATGGATTGGCAACTAATGCCAACACTTTTAGGAATCAAAATGTGGTAAATCTATTTGATTAAAACTCATGCAACTATTATATATGAGAAAGTCAATATTTTGACTTAAATGACTAAATGAATAGTAATCTTACATGTTAAGTACAAATATTCAAGAAATAACTTTGTAATATGCCCTAATAGGCCTAATGTGATTGGTTTGGATAGGTTGGTATGCCAATAGGGTTCTAATAGTAGTACTGCGTATGGCTTCATGCCATTCTGTGATATGAGAACCTATAGCTATACTGATTATGATGTTATACTTAGCTTTATGCCTTATTGCTTTTATGGCTTATTAGCCATTCTGTCTGCACACTGGGAGACACATTGTGACCGATGGTGTGACGGCCCGAGGTACCTGATACCCAGTGCTAGTTTACCAGTTTATCTAGTCCGGTCAATTTGTATAGGTTACTTGGGCATGAAAAAGTATAAATGTAATTGAATTGATTATTAAAGGAAGTAAAGAAATTAAATATCAAGATAAAGCTCAAGAATGATTTCAATAAAATGAGGTTCAAAATCATCAAAGAAAATGATTAATAAAATATTAGAAAGAATTGAAATGAACTGGACTAATGATAAAAAAAAAAAAAAAAGTTATCTATTATTGAATGCACTGGGAACTTTAATTATTGTGAAATAATTTAACCTTATGAACTAAGCACCTCCAAAGAGGAATAAATTAGGAAAACAAAAAAAAATGATATTAAATTTTAGAAACCTTATTGAAGCATAATTAGATCTAAATTATCTGAACCATGTTTTATTTCTATCTGTATTTCGTATATTATTTCTTTGTTATATTATTGCACCACTAAGCAGAAATGCTTAGCGCGATGGATTTGTTTCCTCGCGCAGGTACTAAAAGTAAAGCCCAGCAAATATTAAATAGAGATTTTGGAGTTCTAATCTGCAGAAGGGTCTGAAGTATTCAAGGTTGTCACCTCCTCAGCAATGCATGTAGTTAGGGCCCATATAAGTTATTTTATGTATTTTGTACATTATGTAAATTATGAACTTGTATAATTAGTTTATAAATCATGTAAGTTTATGCAATTTGAACATTTTTACATGTGAATTGAGTATGAATGGAAATGTATGGAAATGATTATGAAATTGAAATATATGGATGAGATTTTAAATATGAGAAAATTACAAGAATGATTGATAAGATAATTATGATTAGCAAGGATAATATTTTATTTTGAAAATATTATTGAATTTCAAATAGGTGAATAGTGAATTACATCAAACAATAATAAAATAAGGGAAACTACGCTGGTTTCTCCTTAGAAAAATTATTGATATTGAATTAAACAAATTCAAAATTATTAAAGAAATAAAGTAAGATAAGTTAGGGTGCTCTAGCACCGAATGTAGCACGCCTTACTCTGCTACACTGTAGTCGGGTGAGGGATGCCACATTATTGGTATCAGAGCACGGTTTAGGCATTCCTAGGCATAGATAAATGGAAAGGAATAGTGTGCATAACATGCATTGCATTTATATGAGTCGAGGTGACACTAATGCAGATCTATTTTCTCTGGTAAGGTGAAGAAATAAGGAAGTAGCAACTCCTCGACTATTTACACTGAGTAAATTTCGAGGACAAAATTTTTGTTAGAGGGAAAGAATTGTAACACCCTCACTTTAGCTAGTCCGTACATTCGACTGTTCTGGTGACCAATGTCTGTCTGGATAGCTAGAATGACTGGAACTATATGTAAACTAGAGTGAGGAGTCATAAAAAAAACCAATTAAGTGTAAGAAAAATTTAGAAAAAATTTTAGAAATAAAATACAACCAAATTAAATGAGCCGGTGCCCTAGCGATGGGTAACCCAGTAGGAAGTTGCGGTCTTCACAGCTAGAAGCCCTAAACCGGGGAGAAAATTCATGAAATAATTTTTGGGACTCTAAAGAAGAGTCATTGAGGTTTCAATGGCATTAGAATGCCAAAAAAATGCTTAGAAAATTTTTTAGATCAGTACAGACGATTTTGGCTTTATAAGCCAAACGGAGGGTATTTTGGTCATTTCGTCTTCAGAGACAATTTTTGACCAACTTGTCCATTCAAGTAAGTGAGAATTATGTCCAAAAATATGAATAAATATTGCTAAAAATATAATAAAAAAATGAGTAGAAAGAAGAAAGGAAAAGAAGAAAAGAAAATAGAATTTAATTAGATTTATGACATGGGATGATGTTACTAAAGCACTCCCACCCAATCACATTGTGATACATGGCTATAACTCACTTAAAATGAATTAAATGGGCAGAAAATGAAAGAAAAAAATTCAGATTGCTCTTCTTTCTTCTTGCCGAGAATCACCATTGGAGCTCCACCATTTTCCTTCACCCAAGCTCCATTTCTCACTCAATTACACCATAAAACCCTACCTTTTCTTCACTAAAATTTCTCCTCACACCTTAAACCTTCTCTAGCCAGCAATTTGAAGGAGAAATAAAGGAGATTTATAAGCTCAAGTTAGCTCCCAAAAGAGGTTAGTGCCTAATATCATTATCTCTTTTGTTTAAAGTTTGATTTAGACTTAAGAAAAGTTGAAATTATTTGAAATAAAAAGAAAATGATAACATTGTGTAGAATTAAATTTTTGGCAGCTATGAGAATTGATAGGATTTTGATGACATAAAGGTTATACTTGTGGTAATAAGTGTTAATTAATAGGTAAATGTGATTAACATGTTGATTTACATGTGGTATGCATAAATTGAGACCTTGAGTTAGGGTTTGAGTTAATTTTGTTACCTTGGTGATATGGCTTGAGATTGATCTTGTTGAGGCTGTTTGTTGATCATTTGAAGTGTTATGAGTGATAAATTGCAGTTGGGAGTAAGGAGGATGGAATATTGGAAGTGATGTTTCATGTGCAGAAATTTGAACCTATGAGTCCAAGGTCTTGTTTGACCTATAACTGAAGTTGTGTGACTCCAATTGGCATGAGGCCATTTGAAGGTGAAACTAGACTAAACATACTCAATTTTTCATGAAGAAACCCTACCCAAATTCTATCCATAAGTTGACCAATTTGCTGGTCCAATCCGGATATCCAAACACTAAACCCAGAAAAATGACCAAATGAATACATGTTCATTTGGCCATAACTCTCTTTAGATAGGTCCAAGTGACCTGAATCTTATACCATTGGAAAGCTTAGACATAGTACTACAACTTTTATTGAGAATACCAAGCCCATAAATGCCTCTAACCTAATGAAATTGTTGACTTAAATGAGGACACCAAACTGACCTGAACCATTCTACCCAGAATTTTCTGGACATAGACTACCCGACTAGTTTTGGCAAAATGGCCATAACTTGGTCTATAAAAAAATAAATGTAATGAAACCAATGGAAAAAGTTTTATAAGACATAGGTCTACAATATTGGTCTTTTGACCAAAAACTAGAACCCAAAGGAACTAGGTCAAATGGTTAGAAGAAATTAACACATTAAAACTTGGAGTTTGACCAAATCACCTCAAAAGCCCATCTTCCCTTCACAAAAACTTGTCATCACCACTAGAGCAAGACTTCAGCAGCAAAAAGAAGTGAAAATAAAGGAGTTTGTTGAGCTTGGATTGACACACAATAAGGTTAGTGCTAATTCATCCTTAAAACTTTGTATATATATCATGTGGAGTATGAAATGAGGGTAAAATTAAGAGAATTGAAACAAGTTTTGCAAGAATAAATTTCACCAATTTTGGCAACCTTAGGATACATTAGGGTTTCATTGATTAGATTGAGTTATAATTATGCATGGCTGCCATTGAATATAAATTTGATGCTTTGGTTCGTTGATTGCAAGTATATGGAGAATTGAAGTTGTTGGAGTTAGGGTTTAGGCCATAAATTTATGATTTTGCTCATGTATTGGTGAAAGGAAATTCTAATGGTCAATTAGTGACCATTTGGTTGTGTTTGAGTAGGAATTGAAGTGAATTGTGACATGGGAATTGAGGTTAGAGGTGCTGCCTTGAGTGTCCTGCAGGTCTGGATGTGAGTCTAGCATGTTTGGGCAGCTATAACTTGAGTTGTGTAGGTTCAATTGGTGCAAGGATAATTGGACATGAAATTAGACACATAATGGCACAACTTTGATGAAGGAAACCTGTCTAGAAACCAAACTTAGGATGCCCTAAAAATTAACCAAATCTGGGTAACTTACATTCTGCTAGGCAAAATGACCAAATGAATAGTGTTCATTCATTTGGTCATAACTCAGTGTAGAAATGTCCATTTAACCTGAAATTTATATTAATGGAAAGCTTAAATTTAGGACAACTTTCATGAAGACCATAACTCTAAATTCTGACTAGAACTAAATGTAATTATCCATCAATGTCCGGACATTAAAACTGCAGAATTGATTCTGCCCAGAAATTCTGGAAAAATTGCAATCCGGCCAGTTATGGTATTTAGGCTATAACTAGAGTTACAAAACTCCAAATGGAGTGATTCAAAAAGTGAAATGTAACTAGACACAATAACGAACAACTTTGATCATTTGGCCAAATTCTCACTGTAGAATGGCCTAATAGAATAGTGAACTCTAGCACCCAAAAACTGAAATTTTGATTTATTCTTCATTGGTTAGAAGTATGGATTGGCAACTAATGCCAACACTTTTGGAAACCAAAATGTGGTAAATCTATGTGATTAAAAGTCATGTAACTATTATATATGAGAAAGTCAATATTTTGACTTAAATAACTAAATGAATAGTAATCTTATATGTTAAGTACAAATATTCAAAAAATAACTTTGTAATATGCCCTAGTAGGCCTAATGTGATTAGTTTGGATAGGTTGGCATGCCAATATGGTTTTGATAGCAGTACTGCGTATGGCTTCATGCCATTCTGTGATGGCTTCATGCTATTCTGTGATATGATAGCCTATGGCTATACTGATTATGATGTTATACTTGGCTTTATGCCTTATTGCTTTTATGGCTTATTAGCCATTCTGTCTGCACACCAGAAGACACATTGTGACCGATGGTGTGACGGCCCGAGGTACCTGGTATCCAGTGCTAGTTTATCCGTTTATCCAGTCTGGTCAATTTATATAGGTTACTTGGGCATGGAAAAGTATAAATGTAATTGAATTGATTATTAAATGAAGTAAGAAAATTAAATATCAAGATAAAGAACAAGAATGATTTCAATAAAATGAGGCTCAAAATCATCAAATAAAATGATTAATAAAATGCTAGAAAGAATTGAAATGAACTGGACTGATGATAAAAAAAAAGTTATCTATTATTGAATGCACTAGAAACTTTAATTATTGTGAAATAATTTAACCTTATGAACTAAGCACCTCCAAAGAGGAATAAATTAGGAAAATAAAAAAAAAGGGGGATATTAAATTTTAGAAACCTTATTGAAGCATAATTAGATCTAAATTATCTGAATCATGTTTTATTTCTATCTGTATTTCGTATATTATTTCTTTGTTATATTATTGCACCACTAAGCAGAAATGCTTAGCGCGATGGATTTGTTTCCTCGTACAGGTACTGAAAGTAAAGCCCAGTGAATATTAAACAGAGATTTTGGAGTTCTGATCTGCAGAAGTGTTTGAAGTATTCAAGGTTGTCACCTCCTCAGCAATGCATGTAGTTAGAGCTCATATAAGTTATTTTATGTATTTTGTACATTATGTAAATTATGAACTTGTGTAATTAGTTTATAAATCATGTAAGTTTATATAATTTGAACATTTTTACATGTGAATTGAGTATGAATGTAAATGTATAGAAATGATTATGAAATTGAAATATATGGATGAGATTTGAAATATGAGAAAATTATAAGAATGATTGATGAGATAATTATGATTAGAATGGATAATATTTTATTTTGAAAATATTGTTGAATTTCAAACAGGTGAATAGTGAATCATATCAAACGATAATAAACTAGGGAAAACTCTGCTGGTTTCTCCTTAAAAAAATAATTGATACTGAATTAAATGAATTAAAAATTATTAAAGAAATAAAGTAAGATAAGTTAAGGTGCTCCGGCGCTGAATATAGCATGCCTTGCTTGGCTACACTTTAGTCGAGTGAGGGGTGTCACAATCTCCTACATTTTGTCCCTCTTACATCCTCTTTTGGAATAACTATCTAGATATCTCATACCTGGCATTCCTACTATGTTCACCATATAACTCTTGTAGGTGAAGGAGGATCTCATTTGCACTTTACATATTTTCATGCTGCTTTTGTAACTCATTAGTCATAGAAGCAAGCATATAACATTTGGCTCTCATATCATGCTCCTTCCACTTGTCCAAAGTTTCTAATTCCTCTGAAGTGGCCCCTAGAGGTAAGGGACCAAGAATTTTTGAATCTAGAACATATAAGATATGTTCTAGGTTCAGGACAAGCTTCAGATTTCTAAGCCAATCAGAAAGATTAGGTCCTATCAACCTATTATGATCAAGTATGCTCATAAGGATATTGGATGGTGGTAGTTGTTGTGTGCTCATTATTATCAGAATATGAACTACAGAAAATAACGAGATTAGTTAGTAAATGTATCAAGTAATTAATCAAAATGATTATGGTCTTTTAATCAAATTAGTCCTCCCACTAACTTGGCAAATCCTACACTTCTATAGTAGGAAACAAAAATCTTAGTTGGATAGATTTCTAGTGGATGATTGAATTCTTAAAGTCTTATTGATCATCCTCAAGCACATCCATTATAGGGATCACAATAAACTATAAGTGAGCAACTCTTTGCCCATCACATCTCATGTGAGATCCAATCATTTATTTAGCCCCTAATGCTCAAAACCTCAAGCACTTCCATTATTGATTTTTCTTACATTAGTTAAGTTGATCCCATTGAGCTAGCAAGCATATAAATTAACTTTAATGACCTCAGGCACATCCATTATTGGCCACTAAGCATTCACATACTTACAAAATCTCATCTTTAACAATTACTCTTAAGAAAATCTCTTAAAACAAATGTATTATTCCCATGTTTCCATAGCTAATAAAACAATTGCTTAAAATTTCTTAAGTAATTGCCTCAATGGAGAGCCATGATATAATTACCATAACTATACCATTACCAACTTAATTATTTTGTTGGAAGATTTTGTGGTTGGCTTAATTACTATTATGGTCTCACTTTGCACATTATCTAATTTGGCATGCATATATCACATATTTGCATACATTCATACACATCTTATGCATACATGGATAATCAAACAATATGACATGATCATGGACTTTCTAAGAGACTCAATTCTGAGCCACTAAGAATTCAATTAAGGCATTCCTATGTGTATTTCATTCATTCTATTACAAGATATGCTGAAGGAGTACATAACCAACATCTTGATCTTGAACTCCTCTCACTGGTCCCACTAATGCTCTTGACCTCATTGTCCTTCTTGCAATCCATTTACATTGTAACCCTTGGCATACCAAGGTGAATTTACAAGAATTTGGACTTTAATGTCCTTAAATAAATGAAATTACATCCTACGTAACATAACACTTATATTACATAAAATTAATTATTACATCCCAAAGAAAAATAAAAGAAATAAACCCAATCTTATTGGTCTTTTATTGTCCATGATCATCTATCATGCATATTGATATTTAACAATTAAATATAAATATACATGTTAAATTAATCTTAAATTTAGGAACGCTTCCCAAAGTTAATTTTTTATGAAAATGATTTTCTAAATTATTTGTATGATTAGAAATCCTAATTAAACAATTTAATTAGGTCTAGGCTTAATTTTGGGTCCCTAATTATACAACAATTGCATAAAAGGCCTAAAAATTATCCAAAACACGCCCCTATTATGAAAAACATGCTTCTGATTAAACACACAGCTAGTGTAACACCTTACACAGCCTGAGGCGTGAAGCGACACGGCCTGGGCCATGTAAATGTGAAACCACAGGGGCTGGGGCACGAAATTCACACGGCAGTGTTTCATGTCTCTATTGGGTAGAGAGAAACACAGGCAAGGCAAGAGAAAAGCACGGGTCGTGTTACACTACACTCCCAGGCCCTGCCAGCAAGCCCAGAAAAACACGACTCGTGGCCTTGAACATGCCCAGGCATTGTTTCTTGTGGCAGTTGGGTTTTTCTAGGGTTTTTCATTTTAAACTAAGTTCAAATTGCACCCAAACCTTATCCAATCACACAATTGTGTCCCAAAATCAATCCTAATGGCAAATATAGTGGCTCTAATACCAGTTAAAGGCATGGGAAGTGTGGGTCTGGGCCATTAGTAGGTTGGAATTCAAAAATTCATCTAGGGTTTCATGCATCATACAAATTATTTATGCGCCTAGCTAACTTCTAATGCCCATGGGCATGGTAAAACACCTCTTTAGCATGCTTTATTAGTTTATTTGCCATTAAGGATTGGTGTTTAGTATTTAATTACATTAAATCCTAATTAAAGAAGGGATTAAATTCAACTAACCTCCAAGGCGCTGAATCAATCTTTCTTATTCCCTTTGGGTGCTCCTAAGGCTCCAAATGTTACCCCTCTAGCTTGTCCATCACAAGCAACACCAAGGCACCTTTGGCGACCCCAAACCTCCCTTTGACTTGCTTGCCAGCCACTTGATTTTTGGGGTTTTTGCTTTAGGTGAGATTCTATGGATGTATCATGCACTAAAAACAATTCCTAGTGTTTTGATTTAAAGAGAACAAAGCTTTCTCTCACTTGTTAATGAAAGAACAATGAAATAAGAGAAAAAAGGGAGAGTTGTTGTCCAAAAAGGGAAGAAGAGGAAGAAGATTACTTCTTCTTCTTGTTTTGCATTTATATACAAGAGACAAAATCCAACTAATTGGTGCCACATGTCAAGCCATGAACTAATCTTGCTTTATATTTATCTCAATCTCATTCAGACAAGTGTCAAAGCTTGATTCAATCATGAAAAAGTTGTCTTCCATCATGGGAAGACAAATGGCACACTCACATAGGTGCCTCATGTCACCATGTGTAATTACCATTTTACCCTTGTTTACAATTTTGAGTTCTCAACCCAAAATTGTAATTTCTCCCTCAAATTAATTTATGTCACATATAAATTAATTAATTAATTAATTAATCTTAATTAATTAATTTCACCATTTTGTTTATATTGTATATCCAACAACCTAGATTTGGTTTCAAGTCATGCTAGGGACTTTGCAATTTTATTGCAAACCAAACCTATTTAATTAATTCATCAAACTCTTTAATTAATTAATTAAATCATACTTTAACTTGGTGATTTAATTGTGTAGGTGTGTGACTTACTAGGCTCATTACTAATTAGTAATGAGAAATGATATTAACTCTTAATATCATTAGAACTCTTTCTTATTGTAAATGATTTCTCTAAATCACTTTAGGAATCTCATAGACCATGGTTGACACCTAGCATAGTATGCCATGGCCACCCAATTAGTAATAAGGAATACTTTAAATGAACCTTTTAATCATATGTTACCATGCATTAAGATCTCTCCGTTACAAAATCTCAATTCTAGCTGGAGTTATAGTTAATGTCAAACTCCATTTGCTATGAATCTTATGTTCTCTTTTAATTTCAATTCTTGATTAATCAGACTTTCTTGTCAGAAACTCCTTTCTGGCTAAGTCTATCAGTCCTGGCTAGGAACTTAAATCATCAAGAATAATTAAATGAACATAGGATTTTTTTTCTTATTTACTTAGGGTAACGGATCCCATCTTGACTAGAACCTATCTCCATATAACTAGTAGGAGCCAACACATGCCCATATACCCATACACAGTATGAGAATGAAAGCAGTATTAAACTCAAACCACCTATATACAAGATAATTGTTTTATCTCAAGTCTAAAGATTATATGCACTGATATGATATATGATAATACATTGATAAGAGTAAACTCTATGTCTTTGTCATAAACGTCACTGGTTTGGCCTACTTATCATTTATAAGTGCCTATCATGTTTGTTATGGGGCATGAGACTCGCAACTACAACTTATTAATATCTCATACGAATACTTTGGGAACAAACATGATTACAATCTATTTGGATAATTCATGTCATTTTTGAAGTATCCTCGATTATGAACCAATTTATGATACTTTGTGCTAGAAATACTGTCACTCATATTCTTAATAACTTAAGAATAAAATTTCTAACAAAACATCAATGGACCTTTTCAATTACACATAAATATATTATGTAAACAGAAAAGTATAATTGCCTTTTATTAATAAAATATGTACAAGATACACGCAAAATGACGTGCTCTAGGGCATACTGCTAACAGATACTGACCAACATATTGGAAGTATCTGTAAAATTCCCAATTCCAAAAATAATCAACATGACCCACTCAATGTCACACCTTACCCCTCTGTAAGGCATAACATGCTCCCGTATAATACCTAATAAACTACCGAACTTCACCTACCGATAATTCATTAAGCACACTATAAGGGATTTTAAAACCGTTTTCTTACATTTTAGAAGTGGTGAGCATTTTGGTAGGAATTAAAATCATTTATTCAAAGCTTAAAAACTAGTAAAAATTTTTGTCCATTTTTATTTTTCCGTAAATTTTATAAAAATTTTGGCAGAGTGCCATCTATATTTTGAGAAAACAGTTCTTCAATTTCCTGAGAAAAACACTTCTAATAAATTTCTCCACAACTCCCAACCTTCAAAATAATCTCAATTCAACATAACTCCACTTCAAAATAATTCCACAATTTAATCCAAGTTTAACATCTCAAAATATTTCATCATTTCATTCAATAAAGCTAATTTACATTTACAAGTTTAATTTACATATATAAAATACAACAAATAAGACTATTACAATTTATTATACAACTGCTCAACTTTACATTGATACATAAAATATTACAATATTTACATCAATTAATTATAAGGGTATAAATAAATACCCGTACAAAAAGGATCAGTGAAGTCCTCAATATCAGTGGCAGCTCACCCTACTACTTTCTCCTTGCTCTTATCTGTGACAGCAAAATAAGCTATCGCTGAGTATAAAAATACTCAGTGGTGCACAATAAAAAATTTGAAATACAATACATAAATCATTCATTGACAAAACACAATTTAAATGCTGCACAATTACATTTCCCAAATTATCAAAGCTCATTATAGAAAAATTTTAGGTCAAATAATTTAATAAACACAGTGTTACCAATTCATACACAACTTAAGCCATGTAACACCCCTAAGTTCGATAGTGCGTTCTACTGTTCCGGTGACCAGTGCTGTCCGGACAGCTAGGATGCCTAGAACTGTACTTCAATGTGAGTGAGGAGATATAAAATAATGAAATACAAGAAAAGAAAATACAAGAAAAACAAAGGAAAAATAATAGCAAAGAAATGTAATCAAGTTAAGCGAGCCGAAAATCCTAGCGATGGGTGACCGCATCGGGAAGCCACGGCGTGGACCGTTGACTAGCCCTGGACTGCGGGGAACCCTGGAAAACATTTTTAGGACTTAAATAGACCCTTATTGAAGAATAAATATCATTAGAAAGATCAAAGAAAAATTAAATAATTAGTACAAAGAAAAGTGAGAAATCGAAAAACAGACAAAACCATTGTTACCAAAAATCGGAATGCCAAATTAACAGGGCATTATGGTCATTTGACATCCCGAAGTGTCTTTTGACCTAAATGTCCATTAAAAATAAATAATATTACACTTAGAAAATAAAATGAAAAATTAGTTTAGTGGTACCTAAAGTAAATAGCTAAAATCATGGGTGAATGTGGGATTAAGTGAACAATTAGATTATTATATGATTATTTGGAGTTAGTGGACCATTAAAGGATTAATTAAACACATAGTGGGGCAGGTGTACTTCCATTACACCATTAGAAAATTTCATCTTCTCCATTGTACCAAAGTTGCCGTGAATGAAGGTGAGATAAAACTCCATGGGCGTTTCATGCAAGCTCACTTAACCTCCCCATTTTTAACTCCAATCCCTTAAGTGGCTTCATGAAAGTTTGTCTACTCATCACAAGGAAGAGTTTGATACCAAATTTGAGAAGTTTAAGCAAGGTTTAACAAGCTCCAACCATAAGGTAAGTTAGTGTTTTTGAAGATAGCTTTATTAAGTTTTGTGTGCATGTTATGGGTGTTGGGTTTGTGAAGAAAATTTTTGAGTTTGAAGAGTTATTGTTGTGTTCATTTTGGACAGCCATGGAGTCATGTATTTGATGAAATAATTGTGCATATATTTGATGAGAAATGATGTTGATCATGATGATTTAATAACCTAGTGAATTACTTCATATTTATATGGTGATTTTTGGCACTTGGATGAGAATTGATGAATTGTAGGGCAATTTGGTGTTGAAGAAGATTTTCGGCAGCTTGGGGACACTTGAATAAATGTATGTATTCATGGAAGTGTTGGCAGAATATTGACATAGAAGGATTGATGGATATGTATGTGAACTTGTTGTGTAAAGAGTATGTAAAAACTAGTAATGTTATGTGTATGTGTAATTGTGTTTGGACTTTGGGAATTAGAGTTGTATTTGGTGTATTGAAGATAATTGTAATCTGCCCAAATTGATGATAATGTAAAGTGGGATGTGGTTTTGGTAATGAACCAAAACAGAAATGGTAGGAAAGTAAAGATATTGCAAGGTAAATGTGTCATGGATGTGTGTTTAAGCAAGGTAACTAAGGGCAGTGTACATTTTAGCCAATAAGTTTAAATGTGTAACCTCAATTGGTATGAGACCAATTGGAGGTGAAACTAGGCACAAAATGTGCCAACTTTCATTGAGAAAACATACCAAAATTCTGCTTGCAAGGTGACCTAAGAAAATGACCAATTCGGATTAGGTGCAATTAGGACCTGAAAAATGACCAATTGGGCAGCAGTGAGTGTTTAGGCCATCACTCACTCAAAACAGGTCCAATTGACCTGAAATTTTAACCATGAATAGTTAAGACCCATACCTACAAGTCTTATGAAGACACCAAAGCCCAGAAATGACCATAAGCAAGTCAAAAAGCTTGCACAAGTTCGGGTCCAAAAACTGGCCGAACCAAAGTTGACCAAATTGACCAAAAAAATGACCTTATTTGATGCCATTTGACCAGCAATAGTGTAATGACCATAACTTGGTCTACTTAACTCGGATTGACCTAAAATTTTGCACCGCGGTCCATAAGACATAGATCTACAAGTTTGTAGTTTTGACCGAAACCCGAAAACCGAGGGAACTAGGCCGTCCGGCTAGGTCAAACCAGTATCCCGGAATCCGGCAAGTTGCATTAAAATACACTAAACAAGGAAACGAGTTTGGCAAAACGTACCAAACCTAAAACCCTATCGAATATGACATATTAATGATACTAAAACCTAATTTACCTAGAACACGTCGAGGGTCGGTATATTAGGTGATTTAGCAAATAAAGGTATTCAGTGAATTGTTTATCGAACATTATTGTTAGAGGCAAATTAATTTAGCACTGAAACACTCCAAATTGTGTTTCTCAGTTAACAAGGACTCAGCAAAAGGGAAAGAAATACTGAGTCAGGACTAGGAGACAAATATCAGAGGTTTGTGCACAACAACTGTTTCTTTTGAATTATTTTCAATTGAAATAAATATTGACTATTTCTATATTATTGTTTTAAATTGTGAAAATGAGTTTGATGGACACTTATTGATGGAAAAATATTGTGAATGGTTTGAAACTGTGAAAAATTGTTTGAATGACATTGATGGATACTTATTGATTAAAAAGCATTGGAAATGATTTGAAACCACAGCTATCATGTATATTGATTGTATTCCTCATTAGCTTGTCTAGTGGGACGAATTGAATTCCCTCTCTGGCTGAAGTGTTGAGGTGTGTGCCTGTTGAGGACGAATTGGATGAGTACTCATATTTTTGCTAGCTAGCTATGTTATTCCTCATTAGTCATCGACTTTTGGGACAAATTGAATACCTCATTAGTCATCGACTTTTGGGACGAATTGAATACCTCATTAGCCATCGGCTTTTGGGACGAATTGAACTATGGATCATGATTAAGCTGTGTGTGATTTATTGATTTGCATTGTGAGATTGTGAAATGAATTTAAACTCTTATTGGCATATATTGTCTTTTGAATTCAAACATGACCTGACTTATGAAAATCTATTATGATATTGAGAAATGGAGTTTAAATTCTTATTGACCTTTATTGTCTTAAATTTGACTATGGTTTTAAGTATCCACTATTGATATGATTTATGAATTGTGATTTAAGTTGTATTTGGTTAATTTTGTGCACCACTGAGACATTGTCTCAGCGATAGCTTTTTATTGCTATCGCAGGTAGAGAGACAAACAGGGCAGCAGACTAGGCTGCATATACATCCAGCGAGGGATTACCTGGTATAATGAGTATACCAATATTTTGCATTTTGTACTATAATGTATGACACTGTATGTACATTTTATTTTTGGTTTTGAGCAGTTGTAAATTCAAATTGTACCTTGAAGTTGTAAAATAATTATGTACTGTTTTGACTTGTAAAAGCTATATTATATTTCCTTATCTCAGACTTTGAAAAATTTCTATGGAATTGAGTTGATAAATTGTTGTGTTGAGAAATGTATTGGAGTTGAGATTTGGAACATTATTGAAGTGCTTTTTACAGGTTTTCTGAAGAACTATTTTGTCCAAAATACAGATGGCACTCTGCCAAAATTTTTACAGAAATTCCAAATAAACCAAATGAGTTAGTTGTTTCACTTCAGTTCACCAAAGTCTTTAACACCTGTAAATAGTGCTCACCACTGTAAAAAAAGTAAGAAAAGTTTTTAAAATCCCTTGTAGTGTATTTAATGGGTTATCAGTAGACGGAGTTGGTAATTCATTAGGTATACTACGGGATCATGTTATGCCTTACAGAGGGGTAGGGTGTGACAAGCCATGATACAAAATTTCTTATCAATGCCATGTTGTACACCACGACAAAGCAATCTATAACTCCACTAATCGAAATCAATGATGGAGGTGGCTAGCTAGCTAATGAGTACTCATCCGATCTACAACCTCAACTAGTAAACCAGAGAGGGAGGAAAATAATCGATCTCAACCCCATAACTGGAGGAGGAATGATAAGGCACTGTCATGCTAAGTGTGAATCAGAAATCCATTTCAAACATTTTATTTAATTATTGCATACAAAAATCAAATCAATTTCCAAAGTTACAATTTCATCACAAAGTGGCAACACAAAAGTTCTTAAACTCATAATGCGTACTAAATCAATCTTTCAAGGATAAAATGCTTAAATAGGGTTTATTGTGCACAAACCTGACGTGAGTCGCCTCTAGGCCTTGACTTAGTCTCTCAGACCTTTCAAGTCTTTTTCAGCTGAAACACAAAATTTATAGTGTCTCAGTATCTTTACTTCATAACAATTCTAATAATTAATTCCAATATGTTTAAACTTACATTCTTGCAAATTTCATGTTGAGGTTACTATTTATGGTACTATTCAAGTCAATTTGTTGACTTTCTAAGGCTTAATAGGTATGGGAACTCCAACTTCACCAACATACCACATTTTGGTTACCAAACTTGTTGGTTTTGGTCATTTTCTCGAAACTTAAGTCTTTTAGACAAAATTGTAAATTTTCAGTTTTGGTGTCTTAGGTTGCACTGTTCCATTGGTCATTTTGGTGTTAGAATTGGGCTATGGTTTCTTCATAGAAATTGTCCCTTAATGTCTTAGCTTTATTCTCCTTTTTGAATCACTCCATTTGGAGTTTTGTAGCTCAAGTTATCGCCATTTGAATCATGGCTGCCACATTGGACTTACCCCAGATTTCTGGGCACCAAACTGGTTCTGGCAGTTTTAGGTCACCAATTTTGGGTGGCCAAATGACTTAGTTAAGGGAATAATTTGGGTTTATGTTCTGCATGAAAGTTTTAGGTCTATATCTCAGCTGTTCACTGGTAAAATTTTAGATCATTTAGACCTGCCTAGCCCAAGTTATGGCCAAATGAACAACATTTGGTCATTTTTGTACAGGTCAGATTGCCAATTCCGGATTTGGTCAATTTGTTCACTAGGTTTTGGTCACTTTTTGGGCATGATTCCTACATGAAAAATGTTCCATTTTGTGTCTATTTTCATTCCCAATTGGTCTCATACCAATTGGACTTGTAAATTTTCAGTTTTGGTCCCTCAAAGGGACCTTGGTCCTGCTGCCTGCAGCATGACCTTAAACCATCCGAATTTGCAATTGGTTCCAACACTTCTAACATACTCCAATTGGTCACAAATGACCATTTCTCACCTCAAACCAAGTCCAACACACCATTTAATACGTTTCCACATTTTTGTCTCTAAAACCTTAGATGCCAAATCCTAATTCACCAATTTGTTACACTTAATTAATTCTAAGCATACCAACATCACTTTCACATTCATACAAACTTACCTACTCTTTTAATTCAATCTAAACATATGTATATTCATATCAAACCCTAGCTGGCCAAATTTTCATATAGTCCTTCAAAGATATTTTCAATTCATTTTAAGTATATTTCTAAGTTTATCCAACTATAAATACAATTAATTCAACTAGAAATTCAAGTTTAGCTTACTAACCTTGGTGTAGCTTTCCAATCTTCACTTCCTTCAATTTCCTTCAAATTTTCCCTTTTCAATCTTCTTAACAAGACTCAACTACAAGTTTTAACTAAGAAATTTATAAATTTTATGGCTCAATTTTTGGGTTTAAGAAGCTTTTTAATGAGCTTCAATGAAGGAAGATAAAACAAATGAGAGAGATGAGAGAAAGAAGTGAAACGGCAATGAAGAAGAAAACCCACAAAAAAATGATTTTTGTTTTAATTTAATTCCTTTTTTTTTATTAGTCACTTAAGTAGATAATTATCCTACTTTTCAAATTTTAAAATTAGATTTATTATGTCATGCATTATGTCATGCATGATAATGTCATCCCTTTTTCACTTTTTCTTTTTCTTTTTTTTCTATTTATTTTTCCATTAATTCTTTAATTTAATTCTCAACTCTGAAATTTTCTTTTCTCCGATTTTATTTAACAGTTAGGTCAGGAGTCAACTCTCGGGGTCAATTGACCAAATTGCCCCTCGCCGGTTCAACCCGGTTTACAAATAATTCAATATTTCTTCCGGCTCCCTGACCTAATTATTTAACTGGCTTAACAATTCTTTTTCGTAATTTTCTCTTTTCCACTGTGTTCGTAATAGTCCTAACGACCGCGGCATCACATTTTACGGTTCGAAATTTGAGTTTAAATCGATTTCGCAATCCTTCCCGAGAAGGTCACCCATCGCTGTAACTCTCGGCTTATTTAACTTCTTATGTTCTGTTTTTCTTATTTATACTTAACTAATTGACAATTACTAATTATTTGTATTTATGGCTTATTTAGTTATCTTGAGTGTGGTTCTAATCCCCATACTTGTCCGGACCGACACCGATCACCAGAACAGTGAAATTTACCAGGCTATGTAAATAGGGGTGTTACACTCACATTCTCATCCATCATATAGCCAAATTAGCATCAAGAATCTCAAAATTACCGATTCAAGCAAGAATAAAAATAGCATGGAGAATACCATGATGATATCGGTGGCAAGGAGGGATGTCAATGGGTGTATGGTGGTTGAACGAAGCAAATTTGTGCAGTGGTAGAGTGGTGCGCCGATGAGACAAATAGGGAAGGAGGTTAGCCGATGACTGAAGTAAGGCGATGATGAAATTGTCGATGAACAATAGCCAATGAATGGTGGTGAAGAGCAATTCCAGCATGGATGGATCGACGAAGGGGAGACCAAATGGCGATGGAGGTGCACAATAAGGTGAGAGGAACAATCGAGGAAGATGATCAAAGTTGGTAACTTGTCGACAAGAAGATGTTGGTGCACCGAATGGGAGAGAAAGGAAGAAAAGAAAAGATAGAAAGAAAGAAAGAAAGGGAAAGAAGGAAATAAATTGATTGATTCTTTGGTGATAATTGAGAGAATATAATTTAATTTTAAGTGTTTATTGAAAAGACAAATATGCAGTAATTAAAAGGTTTGCAGTAATTAGAATTATGCATGAATGATGATTTGCAGCGATTAGAGTTCTACAAGAAATTAAACTATTATTGGATAGAGTTAGCTTAAATTTCAAATTTCCAATAAGATCATAGGGGATATTGGATTATTTTTTGAATTTTGAACAGCAAAAAAGATGAGTTAAAATTAGTTCTTGTCTACTCATAATAGGTTAGTCAACCAATCCAGGTGCAGAGCAATTATTTACACCAAAAATAATTATTTTATCTATTAATTATTTTTATGCCTAAGAATTAATTAAATTAATATTTTGTGAAATTAATTTAATTTATTTTATTTTATTAATTTAATTAATCTGTGGCCTGAGATAATTAATAATTAAGGTAATGGTAGTTATTGGATTGCTATCTAAAAGAAGAGAGTTAATAGCAATTTCAAACAGTTCCAAACAGTTCCAAGGAGTGGGCAGGTGACTACAAGTAACTGCAAAACGTGATAAAGTGTATTCCAAAATCTTCCAAGAATCATCTAGGTACTTGCAAGCAGAGCTATAAAAGTCAAATATGCAGCAACGCGAAGACACCCCCAACACATCAAACAACAATAATTTAACCCGAATCTAACAGTCTTTTATCTTTATTTTATCAGTCTTTTATTTTTTTCAAAGCTCTTATATTTAATTTCAAGCCTTATACTTTCCTTTAAAGCAATCAAAGCATTCAATTTTAGTTCACTTGCCTTTAATTACTTGTTATTCGTGAGATTGACGAAGCTGCATACAATAGTTAATTCTCACAGTTGTTTGATCTGAGAAATCAGAGCGCAATCCCATATGATATACTCAGTATTTAGTATGTCCATGAACCGTAAGTTATGAGACAGCCAAATTATAGTAGGTAATATGTCAATTTCGAATCCTATATATGGCAGTAATTGGAGGAACCAGTAAGCTACTTAATTAATTAATTAATCCTCCTTTTCAAATAAGAATTAATAGGATTGATAATAGATAGATTATGATGAAATTTTATTGAGATAAATTTAAATAATCTATAAATTTTGAATTTAAAAGATAATAATTGTATGAGATATGAGTTGGATTCAAATTTTATACATTGAGTATTTGTTATTTAAATTAGTTTATATAAATAATTAATTAAATATAAAATATATATTTTTATAATAATTTTTATATCAATTAATAAATATAATTTAAATATTTTATAAAATTATTAAATTTTAAAATATAAATTATTAATAAAAAAATTTATTTTGTGTAGCTTATTAATTAAAGCATAAAGATTTTAATATTATTCGAATAATAATTAGTTTGAGATGATTTGAGCAATTAATATGAATTTTAATTAGATTAATAATGAATTTAAATATTAAAAATATTAATTAAATTTAAATAAGATAATTTTTTCTGTTGCTATTGCGCAGAAATCAACTTGTCAATGGCTGAGATTAGCATGGCTCACAACACACATCTTCAATGGGATATCATGTGATTAATTTACGTCAAATTTCTCGAGTCAGTTAGTGACTAAATAAAAGATCCACAGAGCAAGAATCGTGTAATTAACGATGACGACCTCTTTTCCTTTTTTGGCATTTTCTAATTTCCTTCTTTTTAATTCCTTTTATTTTAAGTAATAAAAAAATAAAACTATTCAATTATATAATATATATACACAGTTACCAGTAGAACCGAGCCTAAAAGCTAACGAATAACAGAAGGGGATGTGACATTCATTTAAAAATATGGTGATGATTTGTGAGCTAACCAATAAATAATTTTTATACAATAATCATTCTAAATTTAAAATATTTTAAAATACATTTTATTAATTTTGAAGATAATTTAGTGAATAAAGTAGACTGAATTAATAAATTTTATGAAAAAAATAATAATTTGACAAAATATTTACATAATATATTTTAATTATACATACATAAAATTATTTTCTAAAATTATAAATAAACATAAATAGTTAAAAAATTATTTTGTAATTCTATTGAGCCCCACTGGTAATTGTGGTGGGTTAATTTTGACTGCATTTTATTGGACAGATTATGATCACTTTCTAATCGAAAGTCCTCCGAAGCTAGTCCATATGAAAAAAAATTTCTTATCTTGGGTTTCATTTCCTGTTCTTGTTTGGCAAGTTTAGTTCATTATCTCTGTCAAGTTCTTTCTTTTTTAAAGAGAGAGAGAGAGAGAGAGAGAGAGAGAGAGAGAGAGAGATGGGTGGTGAAACAGAAGAATCGCCATTGCTCAGAAGCTTTTCTTGCTCTGACGAAGCATCAGGACAGGCTCTGAAAAGAACTGGTAATCTTTTAATCAAATCTTTATTTTCCATTTGATTCTTGAGAAAAATTCTAGTTTCTCTATCCATCTCGTGGTAGTTTTCATTTTTTTTTCCTTTTTATTTGTTATTTTTTTATACAATCCAATTATCAATTGTGTGCATTTAATTCAATTCAAAAGTTTCTCTGTTACTAAGATTCCACAAGGCAACAATTACGATAATTTCAAAAGCCACTCATCTCTTTCTTCACAGGTTGCATATAAATAGAAATTTTAATTGTATTATGTTGGATTATGGTCTACGTAACCTTATATTCATATTGATAAAAAACAATTCGGAATTCCCAACTTTGAATCAATAAATTTCCAAAAAAATTGAATTATATATTAGCTACGGCATCGATAGCGAGCGTGAGGCGGGCTGCCAAACCACATACTTACCAAAGACGATGCTGCTAGGAGATGGAGAACCTTGCAAGTTTTAATGCAATTTCAGTTGTTATTTTTTCATATTTGAAGGTTTCGACAATGAAATTGAGGAGAGATTGGGTGATGGAGGGGCGAGAGCTAGGGGGTTGGAAACTGGGAAAATATCGCGATGGCTCGTGGTTGCTAGGGAGCAAAGCTTAAGCCAGTTGAGAATGAGAAACAAGGCTGGGAAAGTTTGTTTGGGGGGAGGGTTTGTTGGGTTAGTTGTTGACGGTTAGTTAGAGCTTATTTTTTTATTTTTATATATAATAAATTATAAGAAACTAAGGGCACTTTTGTCTATTCAACTCTAATTAATGGCAATTTAGATTAATTTTGGATGGATGAATTTTTTTCTAATAAAATAAAATTTTAAAGACATCCATTTTAAAATATAAAAATTAATTTATATAATTTAATAAATTTTAAAGGCTAAATTATTTTCATTGAAAAATAAAAAACCTTTGATATTATTATGATATTGGAGGTTGAAATTCAAATGTCATGGCCAACTCAAAATTGTAGCAGTTGATTTTACCAATTTAATTTTCCTATTTAATATGATATTATTATAATAAATTAAAATTGAATTTCAAAAGTGTATATATATATATATATATATATATATATATATATATATATATATATAGCATTAGAAGTAGGGATTGCACGTTGTTGAGAACATAAATTATTCGTAGAATTTTAGTTGATTGATGTTTTGATATTGTAACAAAAGATAAATTATAAATGCATTTGGTACATTAAAAAATAGTGCACTAATATCTCATAAAATAAATTTACTATTCTGAAAATTTAAATTTAAAAATGTGAAACCTACTATTTTATGAATGAGAGTATATATATATCGAAAATATTCAATAAGTTGTTGTATCAAAATGTTTATAATAAATATTTAGAGTTTAAGGTTCTGTTTGTTTTATGAAAAATAATTTATATATGAAAAATATTTTTTAAAAAAATATTTTTCATATATAATATTTTTCATTATTTAGTTGTGATATTAAATTAATGATATTTATTTATTTCATATATGTATATGTATGTTCACATCTTAATAAGATTTTCAAAGTATAGAAAATAGAAAATGATTTTCTCTTTTGAAAAATGAAAGTTATTTTCCTTAAAAATAACTTAGTTTTCCTTTGACTAGAAAATATGTTTTCTATAAAACAAACAAAGCTTAAAGTTTAGCAATTTTAATTTAATTAATTTTGTGTTTCTTTAAGTTGAATAAGCATTTATATACGACATTCTTACATAATCTCATTTTTATTAATAGACTAAAAATCAGAATATTATTTCTTAATGATTAATGCTTATTAATATTGTATGGCAAGTTAGACAATACAATAAATTTGTATATTATAAATCAATTTTCATGAGTTTTTGCTAAATAAAAATTTTAATTATTATGTCTAAGTAAATTAATACTTTAACAAATAAATATTTATCCCATAATATAAAAGAGTTAAATTTTAATTACTTTTTCCCTAAAAAATTTTGATAGATTAGAATGGCTAAAAAGTTCACAAGAAAGAAAAAGTAAGGTCTAGTCCCAAAAATAAAATTTAATAGTATTACTTCTATATTTTAACTTATAATATTGTTTAAAAAAAACTTATAATACATAATAATTTATTTACTTGAAGCTAATAACATAATAAAATTTTGTGTTTAATTAATTCCATCCCAAAAGGAAAGAAAATAAATATTGTATTGGCATTTTGATTTGATTTTAAATTGAAATAATCAGTTTAATTGATTTTACAGTTCGGTTCAATTTTGATTATAAAAAGTTTCGATTTAAAATGATTTATATGGAAAATAATTTTGTGATAGTTGTGATTTGACCATTGTATTATTAAACTATAATAAATTTTTAGACATTATTTATAAACTAAGTAATTTAATTTTTAATATAAAATATTAAAAGGACTTAAATATAGACTCCATATAATTTAAAAAGAAAATAAGTATTTGAAGCGGGCTGATTCTAGCTGATTCTAAGCTTCATTCAAGAGAGGAAAGCCCTTAATCAGCTCCCTAATCTCGATTTAGGGTTAGTTCAAGGCTTTTAACCATTGACTAGGATTGATTTCATATTCTACTCTGGCTAGTCCCTATCCAGTTCAAAGACTAAACTGATCTTTGGCTAGATCTATTGTATTCAATTTATTTGTATAATTATTTAAATTATGTGTTCTCTATTTAAAAATATTAAAATTATATTTATATATAATATGGCATTGTATATTATTTTTTGAGTGTCTTAATACGTGATGATTAATCCTTTAAAATTTCATGACTTATAAAATATATGTATATGATTTATAACTTAGTATCGATAAAATTATAATTATTTTATCAAGGGGATTTGCTATCTCTATTGTGTACATACTCTCAATAAAAAAAATTTCATATTAGTTGATAAAAAAATAATGGTTGAGTAATATTTGAATTTTTAATATGGGAAGGGACAATATGGACTGCAACGGCTCATGTTATAGCTGGGGTGATAGGAGCAGGGGTATTATCCCTTGCGTGGAGCATGGCTCAACTTGGGTGGATTGCAGGTCCATTAGCTATGATAGCCTTTGCAGCTGTGACCCTTGTTTCTACGTACCTCCTTTGTGACTGCTACAGATTTCCTGATCCTGAATGTGGCCCCACCAGAAATCGATCCTACATGGAAGCTGTTGGATTGTATTTGGGTGAGTGTTTTATGTTTATTCCATTTTTCATTTCGATATTTGAGGTGATTGTGAATTATTTAATTTTTATTTTTCTTCGCGTTTAGGGGTGGCCACGGTCCGGTTTCGAACCGGAACCGAACCGGAACCTGTTCGGTCAAAACCGGACCGAAACCGGTCAAAACCGGAACCGGCTTCAAACCGGACCGAAACCGTCTTTCTACGGTTTGGTTCAAGTTCATAATTTTTAAAAACCGTGAACCGACGGTTCCGAACCGGATTGAACCGACAATTTCGAACCGAACCAAACCGGCGATTTAAATACAAAAAAATTCAATAAATACTTCACTTACTCCTAATTCATTTATATATATATATATATATATATATATATATATATATATATATATATATATATATATATATATATCATTAATTCTCTACACAATTATTCTCTACACTCTATTTAATTCTTAATACTCTTTCAATTTCTCTCAAATTTTCTAAATAATTATTTTTTACACTCATTTTAATTCTCAGTACTTTCACAATTCCCCTACTTTATTACTTTTATACTCACTGAAATTTTTAATACAATCTCAATTACTCTGTTATTATTTTATATCTTCAATAAAATTTTCAATACCCTCTATTTTGATTTTTTTTCTTTTATATATTTTTTTTAATTATCAATTATCATATAATTTTTTTAAAAAGGGCAAATAATACTCAATTCAACTAAGCTTTTATCCCAAAAATTTATTGAGGTCGGCTATATGGATTCTCTTTCTCCACTCTAAACGATTTTGGGTTAAATCCTCGGAAATGTGTAATGCTTCTAAGTCATGTTGTACTATTCTCCTCCAAGTCAGTTTAGGTCTACCTATTATTTTCATTCTATCCTCAACCCAATATACTCTATTTGTCTAATTGGAGCTTTTCTATGTCCATGATTCACATAACCAAATCACCTCAATCTCCCTTCTCTCAACTTATAACTGAAAATTTTGATTCCTCTAAATCCTAAAGGGATACATAGGCAAAATTAAGTTCATGCACATTTCTTATTTTTTAAATTAATTTTATCTCTAGTTTTTTAATAAGTTCAAGTCTTTGCTTATTAAATTTTTCTTAAAAATAAGTTATTTTTATTCTTATTTTTCTTATTTTATTTTGATTAAAAGATTTCTAAGAAAAATTAAAATATTTTTACAAATATAACTTAAATTCTAAATTAATAAAATTTTCCTCTAATTTTTTCCTTTAAGTTGCTCTTAAACCGCCCCTAAACCGCTTTCAAACCATCTTGAATTGTCATTTTTCGAACCATCCTCTAAACCGTTTTAAACCGGGGCTCGAACCAGAACCGGCGGTTCAAGAACCGTCTTCCAAACCGTCCAATAACGGTTTAGTTCAGGTTCATGATTTCATTGAACCTGAACCGGCGGTTCAGGAACCGTAACCGGCGGTTCCTGAACCGTAGCCACCCCTATTCGCGTTATTCTCTGAACTGAATGAATTTTAAGAATTATTCGGTAGATAAACTTTATTTTATGATTTAATCAAAGATTTGGATATTTTAAGCTAAGTTTTGCTTGACCAAATAATTTAATTATAGCATAATTATAATATTTTTATTTATTTATTTATTTAAACTTCTTATTGGCCCAACCTGGTGAAGGCCTAAGGTCCATTTTTAAATAGATCAACATATATGTTTTACAAGCGAAATCAATTGAACGACATTGCAGATTATTATTATTATTATTATTATTATTATTATTATTATTATTATTTATAGATAAAAACTTTTTGCTTCTGTCGTTGTATCAAAATAGACATTTTTTTTATTCTTCTTAAGTTATAATTCATTTTATTTTTTAAAGGTAGTTAATTTATTAATTTTCTAAAATGTTCATATTTAGAGTATATTTTCATCAATAAATATATTATTAACCAATTGTAGTTACAATAACTTATATGAGTTATTTACTATTAATGGAAAGTATATTAAAAAAAGAATAAACAAAATTTATCTCGTTTGTTATCGAGATTGGGAGGCTAAAAATTTATATTTTCAAAAAAATATATTTTAAATACTATTAAAAAAATAATTTAAAAAAATATATAATTATTTTAAAATTTTTATAACTAGAACTTATTAAGCCTAACTTTAAATTAATTTCTTATACCTTTTAATTAATATATTTGAAAGTATATTTTTCTCAATAACTTTTTAATAGCAATACTATATATATATATATATATATATATATATATATATATATATATATATATATATTCTAGAAAGTCTGAGTACAGTGAAATAGGCCCAATATCTCCTTACCCTTTATGAAATCGGCCGAGTGTCTTGTTGATTGCTCCGTAGTGACGTCTAAACTCTAAGATTCGAACGTAGGAAACTTGGTTCTTCTTACCGCAAACCTTGTACATGTGATAAGTTAACATCAAATAGCGTAGAAATTGTCCAAGGCTAATCTTAGGGCACAACAGGCGTTTTCTCAGTCTTTATGTAATCCTTAGTGACTCTTGCAATCCATGCGTTTATTTGTATGTCTTAAGCTTAATTTTTACATCAGGCGTCAACAATCAGTCTCTCTATTTTTAATTATATCGCTCAAGTTTCATTTTATCAATAAAATAATAATTTTATTTAAATTAGCAATTGATGTTAATTTAATCATTTAACCTCTCACTAATGGAAATGCCTCCAATGTGATTGGAAGAACCATTTTATTAATAGAATGAAACTTAAAAGATCTAATTATTTCCAATTATTAATAAAAGGATTAACCTGTAGGTTTTTTTTTTCTTTTTTTTTTCCAAACCTAATAGGGTAAGTTATAGTTTAACCATTAGAAATGGCATTTCAACTTCCATGGTATTGGCATCCATGCTTTTCTTTCTAAATTATTTTTCTTTAAATCTTTTTTAAAAAAATATCATGATTTAAATTCTTATATTCTTACATTAAGACATATTAGACAATTAAACTAATTCTCTAACAACACTATTAATTGTTTTTAAACTAATAAAGTTAGAATTCAATAGCATAATAATGACAAAATTAAAAATTAATTATAAGTCAAGAGATTTGAGTTTTATTCCTCTAATGTTAAGTTATTATTTTTTAAATTTGATTATTTAATAATAATAATAATAATAATAATAATAATAATAATAATAATAATTTAGAACTCTCACAATACATATATGTGGGATTTGGAAATTCAGGTGAGAGGAGCCAACAAGCATGTGGAATATTTGCACAGGAGAGCTTTTATGGCTGTGGAATTGCATATACTATTACGTCTGCTACCAGTGTAAAGTATGAGACGTGAATACTTTCTTCTTCTTCTTCTTTCCTAGAAAAACATTATCTGGTGTTTTGATGCAGATATTTGAGAAACTTTAGATTTTCGGAAGATGCTAGTTCCTTTTTCAAGGGGCCTATGGTTAGTTTATATTCAATTTAATTTATTTATTAAAATTATTAATTAAATTGATAAAATAAATAAATTGAAATCGAACAAATTAAATATATATATATATATATATATATATATATATATATATATATTCTGTTTAATTTATTTTTTGTTAAATTAGCAACAAAAATAATGAAATAAATTAAATTGAAATTGAATAAATGAAAAAATAATTTAACTAGTTATTGTCTTTATTTTTAAAATTATTAATTAAATTAATAAATTAAATTACATTAAAAATAATTTTAATTACTTTAAAAACTAATTTATTCAATTCAATTTAATTTATTTTTAAACTTCAATTCATAAATTACAGAGAAAAACTAAATTGATGGGTTAAATAAGGAAAATAAAATAAGATATAAAAATGAAAATAATTTTAAATAAGTTTCAAGAATATTGCATTTAACTTATACTCTAAAAGATATATTTAATAGGTATATAAATTGTGACACCCCTTACCTGTTTACAGTGTAGCCAAGCAGGGCATGTCACACTCGGTGCAGGAGCACCCTATCTTATCTTATCTCAATTTATTATTTCTTAATTATCACATTCAATTTTTTTTTATTAAATTTAATCAATTGTTCATTTATTTTATTTTATTTTATTTTTTTTCTGTAGAGAAATTGACAGAATTTCCTCTCATTTTTTAATAAATTGATGATTTTTCCACATGTGTAAAACAATTATCTTTGCACAGATTCAAAAAATCACTTTCTCATTCAAAACATTAATAAATTCCACTCATATAAATACATAAGAAAATTTAAATCATTTCTATACATATACAATTCAAATATGAAAATTTTAAACTGTATTAATTTACATCATATGCACATTTCATGTACGAAAAATACATAATTTACATTAAATGTCCAAAATTTGATTACAATGATAAAAAATAAAATACAAGCTGCTGGACGCTACCAATATATGCACTACTGAGGAGGTGATACTCAGGACCCAAATGCATATCAAAACTTCTAATCTCTCAGTCTATGGTCTACTGGGTTCTCTGGCCAAATCTTCAGTACCTACGCGTTGCAAATAGCGACGCGCTAAGCATAAATCTTAATGGTGCTAATAATACAAGAAAATATAATATACAAATAAAAGTAAAAATTTCCTAGATATTGTAATTATAAGAAAATAAATAATTACTAATTTATTTTAAGTTGAAGGCTAATTACATCTAATGATATTAACTTTTCCTAGCATTTTATTAATCGTTCTCATAATGATTTTGAGCCTCTTTTTATTGAAATCATTCTTGTTCTTTATATCGATATTTAATTTCCTTACTTCCTTTAATGATCAATTCAATTACATTTATAATTTTCCATGCCCAAGTAACCTATACAAATTGATCGGACTGGATAAACGGGTAAACTAGCACTGGGTACTAGGTACCTCAGGCCGTCACACCATCGGTCACAATGTATCTCCCGGTGTGCAGACAGAATGGCTAATAAGCCATAAAAGAAATAAGGCATAAAGCCAAGTATAACATCATAATCAATATAGCCATAGGCTATCATATCACAGAATGGCATGAAGCCATATGCAGTACTGCTATCAGAACCCTATTAGCATGACAACCTATCCAAACCAATCACACTAGGCCTACTAGGGCATTTAACATTTTTAATTATGTAATTCTTTGAAATTGAATTTTAATTGTTACTATTCATTCCATTAGTCAACTAAAATGTTGACTTTTTAGATACAATAGGTATATTGGTTCTAATATCACTAACATACCATATTTTGCATTCTAAAATTGTTGGCATTGGTTGCCAATACCATTATAAAACTTAGTGTTGGTTATTTTAAAATTTTCAGATTTCAAGCACTAAGTTTACTATTTTGTTGGTCATTTGTACAGTAGGAATTTGATAAAATTCTCTTCATGAAAGTTGTTCTTTTATGTATCTTCTTTAATTTACTTTTTGAATCACTCTATTAGGAGTTTTCTAGCTCAAGATATGTTAATTTGAATAAGGCTGGCCGGATTAGTATCTGCCTAGAATTTCTGGGTAGAATCCTATTCTGCCAGATTTGGTAGTTCAACTTTGGCTAATAATTTCATTTGGTTAAGTCCAGAATTAGAGTTTGTGTTCTACATAAAAGTTGTTGTAAATTATCTAAGTTTTATTGATATAAATTTCAGGTCAATCGGACATTTCTACACTGAGTTATGACCAAATGAATGAACACTGTTCATTCCATTAGTCAACTAAAATATTGACTTTTTTATATACAATAGGTATATTGGTTCTAATATCACCAACATACCATATTTTGCATTCTAAAATTGTTGGCATTGGTCGCCAGTACCATTATAAAGCTTAGTGTTGGTTATTTTAAAATTTTCAGATTTTATGCACTAAGTTTACTATTCTATTGGTCATTTGTACAGTAGGAATTTGATAAAATTCTCTTCATAAAAGTTGTTCCTTTATGTGTCTTCTTTAATTTACTTTTTGAATCACTATATTTGGAGTTTTTTGGCTCAAGATATGCTAATTTGAATAAGGCTGGCCGGATTAGTATCTATCCAAAATTTCTGGGTAGAATCCCATTCTGCCAGATTTGGTAGTTCAACTTTGGCTAATAATTTCCTTTGGTTAAGTCCAGAATTAGAGTTTGTGTTCTACATGAAAGTTGTTGTAAATTATCTAAGTTTCATTGATATAAATTTCAGGTCAATCGGACATTTCTACATTGAGTTATGACCAAATGAATGAACATTGTTCATTTGGTCATTTTGCCATGGCAGAATGTGTGTTACCTGAATTTGGTCAATTTTTAGGGTATCCTAAGTTTGTTTTCTGGATAGGGTTTCTTCATCAAAGTTGTGACATTATGTCTCTAATTTCATGTCCAATTAGCCTTACACTAATTGAACCTACATAACTCAAGTTATAACTGCTCAAATTTGCTGGACTCACATCCAGCCCTGCAGGTCACTCAAGGCAGTACACCCAAACTTAATTCTAAAGCCATAATTCACTTCATTTTCTCATCATATACAACCAAATGGTCACTAATTTGACCATTAGAACTTCCATTCCTCAACACATGAGCAAACCCTAGGTTTTCCCCAAACCCTAACTCTACAATTTTAATTTGCTCAAACAACAAACATTCAAGTGTTCTAATCATCAAAACCATGTTCAATGACATCAATATACAATTATAATTCACTTGAATCATGGAAACCCTATAGTACCTTAGGGCTGCTGAAATTTAGTGTGGCTATAACATGCATATTTTGCTTTCTTTTTCCAAAATTCTTAGTTGAATTTGATCTCTTAGCATGAAACAATAAGAGGGAGAGAGAGATATGGCACTAACCTCTTGAGTGCCGAATTTTTCCAAGGTATAACTTCACTTTTTCCTCTTTAAATTGCTGCCCAGATATTGTGCTAATGGTAAGGATCAATTTTTGTAAAGGGAAGATAGGGTTTTATAGTGAAATGGTGGGTGAACTCAAGCTTGAACCAAGGCTTCCATGGAGGTTCCTCTTCTCTCTCTCTCTTTCTCAATGTTTTGGCTAGTTTGGGAAGAAAATGGCTGCTGGATTTTTTTTTTTTTTTATCTTATTTTGTGTTCATTTTATCCCTTAAGCAATTTTGTTAAGTTGTGATTGGTGGAGAGCTCCCTAATGACATCATGTGATGTCATAATTCCACTTTTCTTTCATTTTCTTATCTTTTCTTTTCTTTACTACCCATTTTCAATTCAAGTTTTAGCAATATTTATTCACATTTTATATCATGTAAATTATTTATTTAACTAGACAAGTTGGCCAAAAATCATCTCTGAAGACGAAATGATGAAAATGCCATCCGTTTGGCTTATTGAGCTAAAATCGTCTATACTGATCTAAAAATTTTTCTAAGCATTGTCTTGGTAGTCTAATGTCATCGAAACCTCAATGACTCTTCTCTTAAGTCTCAAAAATTATTTCATGAATTTTCTCCCGGGTTTAGGGCTTCTAACTGCAAAGACCACAACTTCTCACTAAGTTACTCATCGCTAGGGCACCGGCTCATTTAACTTGATTGTATTTTATTTCCAAAATTTTTTCTAAATTTTTTTATTAATATTTGGGTTATTTATGACTCCTCACTCTAGTCTAAATATTTTTCCAGACATTCTAGTTGTCCGGATCGATATTGGTCACCGAAACAGTAGAATATACGGAATTGCTACAGTAAGGATGTTACATAAATTATTCTATTTTTTAAAATATTATTAATTTATTCAATTCAATTATTTAAAAATTTATTTTTTCTTTTATTTATTTGATTCAATTTAATTACTTTATTTTTCATCAATTTAATTACTAATTTTAAAAAGTGAATTACATTCAAACTAAATAAATAATTTTGCATAATTAAAATTTTTTTTTTTACTATATTCGCTTTCAATTTACTTTTTTTCATCAATTTAATTAATACTTTCAAAAAATAAATTAAATTGATAGAAGCATATCAGATGCCGCTACTTTTAAAATGCATTAAATTATACGGTGATATTTTGTAAGTCTGCTTTATTTTTTAATGATTTTTCGGGATTTTTTTTAATGGCATTAAAATATGAGATACTTGATTAACAAGTATTGAATGTAGTGGTAAGACTCAATGCCCTACCTAGGAGAACTCAAGTTCGATCCTTGAAGAGCGCATTATTGGGAGGAGTAGCCACGAACTCTATAAGGATTAGTTTTCTGTGAACCGTAAAATGAATATAAAGATATCCTAATGTAAAAAAAAAAAAAATACATGTTTAGTTTTTTAAATAATTTTCACAAGTGCCCACTCGTAAAAACGTGTAACCACAACCTATTTTTTTTTTTTAATATGTAATTTTCCCTTTTAATTAACACCCTTATCTCAGGATGTGCTTAATTCTTTCAGATAGTTATATATCTTCTGTATGCTTCCTAATTTGGAGTAGTGATAGTTCAGGTAAGACACATGGTTTTGTGGTTGCTTCAATAATTGAGCATGTATGGGACTGTTATTGCTTATGTTATTACTACTTCAACCAGCATGAGGTACTAATTCCTCACTGAATTCCAATTTATCTCTCATGCAATGCTTTCTTGGATTATATACCATTCTGTTTCTCTTTTTTTTTTTTTTAATTATACTGATTGAGCTTTAATCCTAAAAATAACTCTATTGCTATTTCTTTAATTAGTTTTTATTTATTTATTTATTTATTATTATTAATTTTTTTTATGCAGAGCAATTCTAAGGTCAAATTGCTACCACAGAGAAGGGCATAAAGCTCCATGTAGATATGGGGATACTATGTTCATGCTTCTTTTTGGTGTGATTCAGATAGTAGCATCTCAAATACCAAATTTTCATGAAATGGAATGGCTCTCTATAATTGCGGCAATCATGTCCTTTGCTTATTCCTTTATAGGATTTGGTCTTGGCTTTGCAAAAGTAATAGGTATATGTATATATTTGTCTTCCAATTTTAACTATCAACTTTTCCTTCTTGTCTCCAATTTAATGTTTTACAAATATTATCATAATATATATATATATATATATATATATATATATATATATATATATATATATATATATTATGGTATTTGATGAAAAAGCTACTCCTAAAATTTATTTGTATAATTGCAGAAAATGGAAGGATTGAGGGAAGCATTAGTGGAGTCCCAGCTAGTAATTTTAGTGATAAACTATGGTTAGCCTTTGAAGCACTGGGAGATATTGCTTTTGCGTATCCATATACACTTATTGTTCTTGAGATCCAGGTTTGGCTTCTTAATTTTTCAAACTTGAGATATATATTGTTTGGCTAATTAATTAACTGTTGGAGATAAAAGTGACCCAAGATATTAAAATTATCCAATGAAGGATACATTGAAATCACCTCCACCAGAGAACAAGACCATGAAGAAGGCCTCTGTGATGGCAGTATTTATTACATCTTTCTTTTACCTTTGCTGTGGATGCTTTGGATATGCTGCCTTTGGCAATGAAACTCCTGGAAATCTCTTAACGGGATTTGGATTTTTTGAGCCGTATTGGCTCATTGACTTTGCAAATGCTTGCATTGTGCTTCATTTGGTGGGAGGATATCAGGTATACTTCACCATTTCCCTGTTTGTTTTTTCAACTTATATTTTGTTCCTATCCAACAAGACATAAATATGAGAGTTTTATCTATTTTATATGTGAATTTCACCATATATATTGTGCCTTAGGTTTATGATGAATTGGATCTAGATAACAATTTCTCCGAAATTGAAATATATGAAAGTGATCAAAATGATATTCATTGAAAGTTTAGTGTCCATCAATATAATTAAAGTTTTTTTACATTACTTTAGGGGTCTTCATTAAAAATAAAAATAAAAACTTGAGTATATTAATTAGAGGATATTAAAAATTAGTTTAAAGTTAAATTTGACAAATAAATTTTTTTTCAGCCGTATTTAAAATATTATTTTTTATAAAGTACCTTTTAATCTCCCAACCTCAACCCCAAAGGTAACTTAACCCTTCAAAATTTGAGAAAGAAAAATGATACACAATCCTCTATTCTAAGGAATTGGTTGGCTTCTTATATTGAACTCTTTTCGTGTGTTGTACATCTCAGATATATAGTCAGCCAGTGTTTGCATTTGTGGAAGGTTGGTTTGCTAAGAAATATCCAAGGAGCCATTTTGTAAATAAATTTTACCCATTGAAACTTCCATTGTTTCCTCCTCTTCAAATGAATCTTCTGAGGCTATGTTTCAGAACTGCATATGTTGCTTCAACAACAGCTATTGCAATGGCCTTCCCTTACTTTAACCAAGTTCTAGCGGTGCTTGGGGCTTTGAACTTTTGGCCTTTGGCCATATATTTTCCTGTGGAAATGTACTTTGTACAAAAGAAAATTAGGGCTTGGACAGCAAAATGGGTTGTTCTTAGGACGTTTAGCTTGGTTTGCCTTCTTGTGTCAATTATGGGCTTAATTGGCTCTATTCAAGGGCTTATGCAAGCCAGATTTGGCTGAGAGACTTTATGTTAGTATATTCTTTTTAGCCAACAGACTATAATTTTCAAGTCCTTGCCTCTGTTTCATGTGAGATTACAAGACTGTACAGTGTATTATGTTTTCTTGGCTGTTCTAATATTTAAGTTTGTTTAAAGAATTCATTGAGTCCAAGGAATAAAATAAAATAGGAACATAACAGTTATTTCATATATATATATATCCTATTCAATAATTATTAATACAAGGAGACCCTCTCTTCGAGGTGGAGAATGTATTACTTTCTCCTTTTGGAATATGAAAACAGTAGGCTTTTGCTTGCACATTGCGCAAGCATAATCACTATTAATATATTATTTTATTGAATAAAGTTTTTTTTTCTAATATAGTTGCTAAAATATCATTTGGTAGGTTTATAAGAAAATCTTAGTTTAATATTGTATCTTCTATTTACATTAAAAGATGGTTAGTTTTATTTTTGATGTGTGCTATTGGTTTATATAGTTTGCGACTACGACTCTTAGTTCTCCTAATAATAAATAAGTTATAACTATTGTCATAAATTGTTTATTGTAATGAATTAAGTACATAATTTTATTTATGGTAGATAATGAAAAGGTGTCTTTGATTATATAGTTTATAATTATAATTTTTAATATTTTTAATATTAATTAAATTATAATTATTGTCATAAATTTTTAAATGAATGAGAGGGATAAAAATTCTAAAAAATTAAAAGAAGACGATAATTTTATTGTTAAACCTTTGATGTTACTCTCCTATCATACCAAGTAACGCTAGTATAGAAAGCCACATGGTAGCATTACATCAATTTATTTTAGTGCTTAGCTTTATTATATTTGTATCAATATAGATGAGACTAAGGGCCCCTTTTGCAGGAAGGAAAAAGAGAAGAAAATGGTAGGAAAGGGGAAAAACAACTATAATTCCCTTGCTTTTCTCAAAGGAAAAAGAAAGAAGAGAAAAAAATAAAAGTCTAACTCCCTTGTCTTGTAAGAAGTAAAAGGAGGAAGGAAAAAAATTATGAGTATTTATGTGAAAATGCTTTTGTCCTTATTTGTCTACAATAATTATTTTATAATAGAATCTTATTTATTTAATATGGGCATAATAGCAAATATGTAATAATTTTCTTTTTTTTACGTTTCTTTCCATCAAATAATGAAAAATAAATAAATTACTTACTTTCCTTTACTTTATGTATGAAAAAGGTTTGTAGAGAAAATAATAATTTTTCTTTCTATAGGAATTTTACTTTCCTTATAATTCCACTCACTTTTTCCTCCCCAACTTTACTTTCTATAAATCAGGCGTTAAAGAAACTTCGAAAGGATGAATTCTATACTTTTCCTTACAGTTTGTTTGAAAACTATAAATTTACAATAATTCAAGTTAATTGACTTTTTTAATCAATTTTTATATTTGAAAATATAATTTGATTCTTTTGAAAGATATAATATGCAAGAAAAGAATTAAATTGAATTTTCACACAATCATACAAATTTGGCCTAATTTCTATTTCTCTTAAAATGAATTATTTTTTGAATTAAAAAAATGAATTCTTTCACTTTCAAACCATTTGAAAACTAATTTTGTAAGAATTCAATTCAATTAATTTTTTTATTTTTATTAATTTTCATGTTTAGAAACCTAATAGTTGAAAGAATTTAATTCTTTTAACTTACAAAAAGATTTCATTTTAAAAGAAATAAAAGCAATATGATTGTCTAAGAATTCATTTAAATTCTTTTATTGTAAATGATTTTTGTCTAAAAAAAGCCATTATATTTTCAAACATGAGAATTGACAAAAAAAAAAAAAAACAATTAAATTGAATTCTTGCAAATTTCTAGTTTCCAAATAGGTTTAATAAGTAAAAGAATTCAATTATTTTAACTTAAAAAAAAAGAAATCATTTTAAAAGAAATAATAATCAGGCCAAAAGCAGTAGGATTGTGTGAGAATTCATTTCAATTCTTTTCTTGCATATAATTTATCGTAAATGAAGCCTAATATAATTTTGAAAAGCAATTGTCAATTTTTTTCAAAAAAAAAAAAAACAAGTCATATTCCTTATCAAGTTATAATCCTTTTAATGATTCTTCCTTAAGTTACAAAGTTATATGCCTAAAAGCATCTTTTGAGCTTGATATAACCTGCCCAAAATTGAGTAAAAAAATTAATAGAGCTAGCATGGTAGTCAAAGAGTTAGCGTGACAATCAATGAGTCAAAATTTTAGACATAGGATCAACATGGTCGACATATCATATTAGACAACCAACTCAAACATTAGATGGCTTGGTTTGATTAATCAAGCAGAGCATCAACGTGCATAAAAGCGGCGAGCATTAAGAGGACCAGATATTCGCCTAACTTATCTGAGCAACACTCATCCAAATACCAACATAGAAAGTCAACCATAAAGGCAGATTCATAGGCGAGATTGAAACCGAGCATGCCAGGATTCTCGCCACTAATCTCAATGGCTTTATAGCCTTCAGACTATAAATATTAAAGACTGATAAGTGCATAATTTATTAATTTTACTCCCATCACATTTAGTGTTTCTAGTGTGTTTTTATGCATAATTCAGTTGATTAAAGTATATTTATCATTTAGGCATATTTTTAGATAGTTGTTGGAATAATTGTGTTAAATGGATAAATTTTTAGTATTTGACATTTGCTGTATTTTTCAAGTATTTCTAAAGTTGTGGGTCTCCAAATTGAGTGCTGTTTAATCCATTGAAAAGCTAAGATAGAGAACTACAAATGATAAAGAGGGACCAAAGCCCAAATCAGTCACCAAGGTTGATAAAATAAGCTATGGATCTATTGCAAAAGCCCACACTTAATTGTCATGACCAGTTTCAGTATTTATTTTGTATCTGGAGTTCTAGACATCCAAATGAAGCAAGCTCAAGCCCAACTGAACCTTAAGAGCTACCTCTACAACTTCTATGAAGGGCTAGATGCGAGATGAGGCAATTTTAATTGTGAAAAATTGCAATGAAGTAGTCACTATAGGCTGGACTATCTATCTGAACCAGTCTCAGTTTTTGAGCCATAACTTGGGTTGTAGACCTCGGAATTTGGGCAAATGAGTACCCGTTGGAAAGCTAAGAAATAGGGCTACAACTTTTCTGAAGAAGGTAGAGACAGATTCGGAAAGAAAGTCACTAAAAATCGGCCTTGATTTCAGAGACGTGAATGCAGGCTGAAAATCTATCTTTTGAATTTCAAAACTTTTCCTAGTTTGGTTCCTATCTTTGGGATTAGGTTTTTGATTATAAATGCGTCTTTGCACAATAGCTTAAAGACAACCATTTAACAACCTCTCGATCTCAAAAACACCTTCATTCTCCATTCTTTTTTTTTTCTTCTTCAATTTTCTGTAAGCCATGAGCATGAGTGGCTAAGTTTTTAATTTATTTCAAGGGATTCAAGTTCTTTTGTAATACCCTCCCTGTAGCAACTCCTACATTCTACTGTTTCGGTGACCAGTGTGGGTCCGAACAGCTAGAACATCTAGAAAAATATTTAAACTGAAGTGAAGAACCATAATTAACTCAAATATTAATAAGAAAAATTTAGAAAAAATTTTAGAAATAAAATACAACCAAGTGAAATGAGACGGTGCCCTAGCGATGGGTAACCCCGTGGGAAGTTGCGGTCTTCGTAGCTAGAAGCCCTAAACCAAGGAGAAAATTCATAAAATAATTTTTAGGACTCCAGAGAAGAGTCATTGAGGTTTTTATGGCATTAGAATACCAAGAAAATGCTTAGAAAAATTTTTCTATCGGTACAGATGATTTTGGCTCAATAAGTCAAACGGAGGGCATTTTGGTCATTTCGTCTTCAGAGATGATTTTTGGCCGACTTGTCCAGTTAATTAAATAATTATTATGACATAAAATATGAATAAATATTGCTAAAAATTAAATTGAAATTGAGTAGAAAAGAAAGAAAAAGAAAATAGAATCAAATACCCAATTATGATATCATGCATATGCAAGCATGATGCAATAAAATTTATGGGCCAATTAGAATTTAACAAGCACACATTAAAACAATTAAAAGAGATAAAATTTGAAAAAAATCAGTTGTCTTCCTCCCTTGTTTCAGCCAGCCGAGACCCTTCCCTAAACCTTTTCCACCATTAAAGCTTTCTCAAAGCTTATATCCCATGCAATTCTACCATAAAAACCCTAGCCTTCTTCACAAAAAATTAACCTAGCACCTTAAGTAAGCTTTAGGCAGCAGAAATTTGAAGAAAAATTGAAGTTGTAATAAGCCCAAAGAGTATCCAATTCAAGGTTAGTGCACTAAACAATTTCTTTTCTTTCTTTAATCTTATAAGCATGCTAAATCAAGTAGAAATTATGTGAAATTAAAAGAAAAACTTGAGTAAATGAAATCTCTAAATTTGATATCCATGAGAAAGTTTAAGGATTGTTGGCTTTTGATGAAATTAAGTGGCTTAATTATGTTATTGATGAGTATAGATGATGGATAAAGTGATTTGGTATGAGTTTGGTGTGTGTATGCCATGAATTAGAAATTGGAGTTAGGTTTGAGCATGAAATTGAGACTTTGAACATGCAATGGTGAAAGTAAGTTTTAATGGTCAATTAGTGACCATATGGGTATGTGTGAATGAGAAATGAAGTGGTTTGTGTAGTGGGAATTGAAGTTAGTGTTGCTGCCTTGGCTGACCTGCAGGACTGACCATGAGTCCTGCAGGTTTGGACAGTAATAACTAGAGTTGTAGAGGTTCAATTGGTGCAAGGCTAATTGGACATGAAACTAGACATATAATGGCACAATTTTGGTGAAGAAACCTTGGCCAGAAACCAAACTAAGTTGACCTAAAAATTGCCCGAATCCGGGTGACTTGCATTCTGCCTGGGCAAAATGACCAAATGAACAGTATTTATTCATTTAGTCATAACTCAGTGTAGAAAGGTTCAATTGACCTGAAATTTTACCAGCAGAAAGCTGAGACATAGATCTACAACTTTCATGAAGAACACAAATCCAAATTCTGATCATAACCTAGTCAAATTTCCAACCAAACATAGGTTACCAAATCTAGCAGAACCAGTTTTGCCCAGAATTTTGGATTCTGTCCAATCTGGCCAGTTATGGTTTTTAGGCCATAACTTGAGCTACAAAACTCCAAATGGAGTGATTCAAAAAAGGAAATGTAACTAGACAAAATAAGAAACAACTTTCATGAAGATAACTTTGCCAAATTCCTACTGTAAAAATGACCAATGGAACAGTAAACACAAGGCTTAAAATCTGAAAATTTTGAACAACTAACATTAAGCTTAGAAATGGTATTGGCAACCAATACCAACAACTTTAGAACACAAAATGTGGTATGTTGGGAGTATTAGAACTAATGTACCTATTGTCTATGCAAAATTCAACATTTTAGTTGACTAATGAAATGAATAGTAACACCTAAACTTAAATTTCAAGAATTATAAAGTTTAAAAGTGTAACATGCCCTAGTACACCTAGCAAGATTGGTTTGGATAGGTTGGCATGCCAATAGGGTTCAGTTAGTAGTACTGCACATGGCATTATGCCATTCTGTGATTTCATGGCTTTTAGCCATTCTGACATTGTGTTGATGCTTGGCTTTGTGCCTAATGTTATTACAGCTTATTAGCTGTTCTATTGCACACCGGGAGATGCATATGTGACCGATGGTGTGACGGCCCGAGGTACTAGATACCCAGTGTCAGTTTACCCGTTTATCCAGTCCAGTCATCTAGTATAGGTTACTTGGGCAACCAAAAATGAAAGTTGATAAATTTAATGAAATAATGAATATAACAAGTACCAAATAAATAAGACTACCAATAATTATCAAAAATTTGTCTGCATGAGATATCAATACACTCACTGCATATTTATTTCCTTTTTAGTTCTTTTTATTTTATTATTGGCACCACTAAGCATTATTGCTTAGGGCATTGCTTTTTGCCACACATAGGTTCTAGAGAGACAGACAGAGAGCCCAGTGGACCACAGACTGGGTGAGGTCACAGATCTGCCTAGAGTCAGAGTCACCTCTCATCTACAGTGCATCAGTGGTGGGACTTTTAGGTCCCTTTTGAAATTATGTTTTTGCATTTTGTAATAGGTAGTAGTTTGTGATTTGTAAATTATGAACTCATGTAAATAGTAAATTTATGCAATCATATGTTGATGTGCATATTTGAAGAATTTTGTGAATTAATATAATTTGAGAATATCTTCATGAAATTTTAGTTGATTTTGAATTTGAATGAAATTTTGAATTAATGTTGAGAACTTGAAATGATTGCTAATGTTGAGACCATATTGATGGTTATTGGAGTTTGAGAATGATTGGAAATAATTATTGGAAGTGTTTTTCACAGGTTCCAAAGAACTATTTTTTTCATTTTTAGCCGGTACTCTGCCGGATTTTCTATAAAATTTTTGGAATCACAAATAAATTATAATTTCAATAAATGACTTAAATAAATTATATTTCATAAATTGTACTTCATAACTATGAAAAAAATAAATTAGGAAGAATAAAAAAATGATTGAATTAAAATAGGGTGTTCCGGTACACTATGTGGCATATCTTGCTCGGCTACACTATAGAAGGATAAGGGGTGTCACATTTAGTGGTATCAGAGCACGGTTTAGGCATTTCTGGGCCTAGATCGAGTCCATACCATGCATTGCATTTGTAAGAGTTGAGGTAACACTAATGCAAATCTGTTTGTCTTTGTTATTTTGAATAGGATATAGACCCTACATCACAGAGGGCAGTTGAGGAGGAAGTGGAGAGTCATGCTCCACCTGTAGCAGTTGAGACTGGGGGTAGGGGAGAACTTGCTCCGCCAGCTCAAGTAGAGCCTGCTTAGCCTCCACAAGCCATGTTCCAGCAAATGGCCGAATTCTTCAGACAAATGGCTGGGGTAATGCCACCACCACCACCACCTCCACAACAGAAATCACACCTGGAAAGACTGAAAAAATTTGGAGCAGTGAATTTCTTTGGCAAGAGAGAAGATGATTCTGTTGCAACTGAAAATTGGTTGAACAGAACCAATAGAGTTTTAAAACAACTGCACTGCACTCCTGAACAAAATCTAGAAGCTGTTGTATCTCTGTTGCAAGATGATGCCTACCAATGGTGGGATACAGTGTCTAGTGAAGTGCAGTCAGAAGTAATAACTTGGGACTTCTTCCTCTTAGAATTCAAGAAGAAATATGTGGGTAGGGTATACCTAGAAGAGAGAAGAAGAGAGTTCATTAACCTGAGGCAGAGACAGTTGACAGTGGCAGAGTATGAAAAAGAATTTGTCAGACTAAGCTGCTATGGAAGGGAGATAGTCCCTAATGAAGCTGAGAGGTGTAAGAGATTTGAAGAGGGATTAAATGATAACATAAAGATCATGATTACTGCTTTGGGAATCACAAACTTCACTAAGTTAGTAGAAGCTGCATTAAAAGTTTAAAAGGTTAGAATAAGTGAGCAGACCAGAAGGGAGAGACAGCAGAAGAGGGGCCTGGGTCAGTCTAGTTCATTTCCTACACCTAGGAAGAAGTTCAAAGGTCCACCTGCACAGAGTTCAGGTCAACCACAAGGTCAGGGTTAGTCTCAGGGGCCCAGGCTACAGTTCACCCCTAGGAGAGGTCAGTCCACACCATCAGTGGGTAGCTCTCCAGGGACAGGGTTCAGGGGACCAGCCCCAGCATCTTCTGCATGTCCACATTGCCTGAAGTGGCATAAGGGAGAGTGTTTGAGAGTGACGGGTGCCTACTTAAAGTGTGGGTCAACAGAGCATCAGTTGAGGAACTGTCCACGCAGAACTGCTATAGCTGCTCCAACACAAGCAGATAGACCTACTCCTGCACCACAAAGGGGTAGGAAATCTGGAAAATCTGAGGCAGTGGGACCATCACAGAGGCTTGCATCTGAGCCAGCAGAGAGGCCTCAGGGCAGACCACCTGCCAGAGCCTATGCCATAAGAGCTCAGGAGGAGCAAGATGCCCCAGACGTCATCAGGGGTACGTTCTCCCTCTACAATACATCTGTGCATGCATTGGTGGATCCAGGATCCACTCATTCATACATCTGCATCACTTACCCGTAGAAAGGGGGATACTGGTAGGGGAGAGTGACCAAGACATTCTGGTCACTAATCCATTGGGCCACAGTGTAATGGTGAACAAAGTGTACAAAGGTTGCCCGTTAAGGATTCAGGGGCATGAATTCTTGGCAGACCTGATTGAGTTGACTTTCCATGACTTTGATGTGATTTTGGGAATGGACTGGTTGTCACATTATCAGGCAATGGTTGATTGTAAATTGAAAAGAATTTCTTTAAAAATTCCTGAAGGTAATGAGATTACAGTTGTGGGGGAAAGGGCAGATTTCTTGTCCAATGTCATCTCAGCCACAGTTACAAGAAAACTAATGAGAAAAGGCTATGAAGCCTACTTAGCACATATGGTGGATACTAGGCAGGCTAAGCTAGATCTGTGTGACATACCCATAATAAAAGACTTTCCAGATGTGTTCCCTGAAGAATTATCTAGCATGCCACCAGAAAGGGAAGTTGAATTTGCTATTGAGATACTGCCGGGTACAGCACCAATCTCTATTGCTCCTTATAGGATGGCACCTGAATTGAAGGCGAAAATCGATTCTGAGGAGTTACTGGATAAGGGGTTCATACGCCCCAGTGTATCATCATGGGGAGCTCCAGTGCTGTTTGTAAAGAAGAAAGATGGGACTTTAAGGTTATGCATTAATTATCGGCAGTTGAATAAAGTGACTGTGAAGAACAAATATCTGTTGCCTAGAGTTGACGATTTGTTTAATCAGTTGAAGGGAGCAGGAGTATTTTCCAAAATTGATCTCAGATCAGGGTATCATCAGTTGAGGGTGAAGGATGCAGATGTGCCAAAGACTGCATTCAAGAACCGGTATGGGCATTATGAGTTCCTAGTGATGCCCTTTAGCCTAACAAATGCACCAGCGGCATTCATGGACCTTATGAACCGTATCTTCCATCCATACATAGATCGGTTCGTAGTTGTCTTTATTGATAATATTTTGGTGTATTCCAAGACCAGCGAAGAACATGATGAGCATTTGAGGATTGTTCTGCAAATCCTGAGAGAAAAGAAGCTGTACGCTAAGTTGTCCAAGTGTGACTTCTGGATGAATGAAATTGCATTCCTTGGACACATAGTGTCAGCTGATGGGATTAGGGTAGATCCCAAGAAAATAGAAACAGTGATGGAATGGAAGCCTCCCAGAAATACAACTGAGGTAAGAAGTTTCTTGGGGCTAGCTGGGTATTATAGAGATTTGTGAAGGGATTTTCCTTAATAGTTGCTCTAATGACCAAGTTGTTACACAAGAATGTCAGATTTGATTGGAATGACAAGTGTCAGACCATTTTTGAAAAGTTGAAGGCTATGTTGACGGAGGCACCAGTGTTAACACAGCCAGTGTTGGGAAAGGACTTTGTGGTCTATAGTGATGCCTCTCATAATAGGTTAGGGTGTGCACTGATGCAAGAGGGGAAGGTGGTCGCTTATGCTTCCAGGCAGCTAAGGCCACATGAACAGAATTACCCTACCCATGATCTAAAACTTGCAGCAATTATCTTTGCACTGAAGATATGGAGGCACTACTTATATGGTGAAAAGTGCTACATTAACACAGACCACAAAAGCCTGAAATACTTGCCAACCTAAAAGGAGCTCAACCTTAGACAAAGGTGATGGATTGAGTTCCTGAAGGACTATGATTGTGTGATTGACTACCATCCTGGGAAGGCAAATGTATTTGCTGATGCTTTAAGCAGAAAATCCATCACAGCTTTGAGATCATTGAATACCCGTCTATCCTTAACTCGAGATGGAGCTATTTTGGCTGAGCTGCAAGTGAGGCTAAACCTGCTATAGCAGATTTTAGATGAGCAAAAGGCAGATGAGAAGCTAAAGGTTATTTTGAATAAAATCTCAGAAGGGAAGACAACTGACTATGGGGTGAAAGCCAATGGGTGTCTGTACTACAAAGGAAGAGTGTGTGTAACAAATAATGGGGAATTGAAAGCCAATATTCTGAAAGAGGCACATACTAGTGTTTATGCTATGCACCCAGGAAGTACAAAAATGTATCATGATCTGAAACTTCAGTATTGGAGGCCTGGTATGAAGAAGGACATAGCTGACTATGAGACTACATGCTTAACATGTCAGCAGGTCAAGGCAGAACATCAAGTTCCATCAGGTTTGCTACAGCCTATACGCATACCTGAATGGAAATAGGATCGGGTCACCATGGATTTTGTAAGTGGTCTACCTCTCACCCAGAAGAAGCATAATGCAGTATGGGTGATAGTAGATAGATTAACGAAGTCTGCACACTTTTTGCCAGTTAGGACTGACTACTCACTGGAGAAGTTAGTAGAATTGTATATCAGTGAGATAGTTAGACTGCATGGAATTCCACTTTCCATCATATCCGATCGAGACCCAAGGTTACATCGAGATTTTGGAAGAAGTTGCATGAATCCTTGGGTACACAACTCCACTTCAGCACAGCTTTCCATCCTCAGACGGATGGGCAATTAGAAAGAGTAATCCAGGTAAACAATTGAAACCAATTGAATTAATACCAATATTGAACTGAAATGATAATAATAACATGAAATATATGCCAGGTCCTTGAGGATATGCTGAGGAGTTGTGTCACTGAGTTTGAGGGAAGTTGGGATAGATACCTCCCACTGGCAGAATTTGCATAAAACAATAGCTACCAAGCTAGTATCCAAGTGGCCCCGTATGAAGCACTGTATGGGAGGAAATTTAGAACTCTAGTGTGCTGGACTGAATTGGGTGAAGATAACCGTAGGGCTGCACAGTGAAACAGATCGAGGAGAAAGTAAAACTAATCAAAGCCAATCGAAGGTTGCCTCGCATGCATGTAAATCTTATGACGACCTGAAGAGGAAAGAAATAGAATATGCGGTTGGTGACAAAGTGTTCCTCAAGGTGTCACTGTGAAAGAAGGTACTGAGGTTTGGAAGAAAAGGTAAGTTAAGCCCTAGGTTCATTAGCCCATATGAAGTCATTGAACGTGTGGGTCCAGTGGCCTACAGGCTAGCTTTACCACCAGAGCTAGACAAGATCCACAATGTGTTCCATGTATCTATGCTAAGAAGATACCGCTCAGATCCTTCACATATCATCTCCATGGAAGAAATTGAAGTACAACCGGATTTGACTTATAAAGAAGAACCCATACGGATCCTGGCTCGGGAAGTGAAAGAGTTGAGGAATAAGCAGATTCCACTGGTGAAAGTGCTTTGGAGGCATCGCAACATCGAAGAGGCAACTTGGGAAAGTGAAGAGACGATGAGGCAACAGTTCCCTCAACTGTTTGCATCAGGTAAATTTCGAGGATGAAATTTAAATTAGAGGGGAAGAGTTGTAATACCCTCCCTGTAGCAACTCCGTACATTCTACTGTTCTGGTGACCAGTGTGGGTCCAGACAGCTGGAACATCAGGAAAAATATTTAAACTGAAGTAAGGAACCATAATTAACTCAAATATTAATAAGAAAAATTTAGGAAAAATTTTAGAAATAAAATACAACCAAGTTAAATGAGCCGGTGCCCTAGCGATGGGTAACCCCGTGGGAAGTTACGATTTTTGCAGCTAGAAGCCCTAAACCCAGGAGAAAATTCATAAAATAATTTTTGGGACTCCAGAGAAGAGTCATTGAGGTTTTTATAGCATTAGAATACCAAGAAAATGCTTAGAAAAATTTTTCAATCGGTACAGACGATTTTGGCGTAATAAGCCAAACGGATGGCATTTTGGTCATTTCGTCTTCAGAGATGATTTTTGGCAGACTTGTCTAGTTAAGTAAATAATTATTATGACATAAAATATGAATAAATATTGTTAAAAATTAAATTGAAATTGAGTAGAAAAGAAAGAAAAAGAAAATAGAATCAAATACCCAATTATGACATCATGCATATGCAAGCATGATGCAATAAAATTTATGGGCCAATTAGAATTCAACAAGCACACATTAAAACAATTAAAAGGAGATAAAATTTCAAAAAAATCAGTTGTCTTCCTCCCTTGTTTCAGCCAGCTGAGACCCTTCCCTAAACCTTTTCCACCATTAAAGCTTTCTCAAAGCTTATATCCCATGCAATTCTACCATAAAAACCCTAGCCTTCTTCACAAAAAATTAACCTAGCACCTTTAGGAAGCTTTAGGTAGCAGAAATTTGAAGAAAAATTAAAGTTGTAATAAGCCCAAAGAGTATCCAATTCAAGGTTAGTGCACTAAACAATTTCTTTTCTTTCTTTAATCTTGTAAGCATGCTAAATCAAGTAGAAATTGTGTGAAATTAAAAGAAAAACTTGAGTAAATGAAATCTCTAAATTTGATAGCCATGAGAAAGTTTAAGGATTGTTGGCTTTTGCTTAAATTAAGTGGCTTAATTATGTTATTGATGAGTATAGATGATGGATAAAGTGATTTGGTATGAGTTTGGTGTGTGTATGCCATGAATTGGAAATTGGAGTTAGGGTTTGAGCATGAAATTGAGACTTTGATCATGCAATGGTGAAAGTAAGTTTTAATGGTCAATTAATGACCATTTGGGTATGTGTAAATGAGAAATAAAGTGGTTTGTGTACTGGGAATTGAAGTTAGTATTGCTGCCTTGGCTGACCTGTAGGACTGACCATGAGTCTAGTAGGTTTGGGCAGCAATAACTAGAGTTGTAGAGGTTCAATTGGTGCAAGGCCAATTGAAAATGAAACTAAACACATAATGGCACAATTTTGGTGAAGAAACCTTGCTTAGAAAATCAAACGAAGTTAACCTAAAAATTGCCCTAATCTGGGTGACTTGCATTCTGCCTGGGCAAAATGACCAAATGAACAGTATTTATTCATTTGGTCATAACTCAGTGTAGAAAGGTTCAATTGACCTGCAATTTTACCAGAAGAAATCTGAGACGTAGACCTACAACTTTCATGAAGAATATAAATCTAAATTCTGATCATAACCTAGTCAAATTGTCAACCAAACTTAGGTTACAAAATCTGGTAGAACCAGTTTTGCCCAGAATTTTGGATTCTATCCAATCCGGCCAGTTTTAGGCCATAACTTGAGCTAAAAAACTCCAAATGGAGTGATTCAAAAAAGGAAATGTAACTTGACAAAATAAGAAATAACTTTCATGTAGACAACTTTGCCAAATTCTTACTGTAAAAATAACCAATGGAATAATAAACACAAGGCTTGAAATCTGAAAATTTTAAACAACTAACATTAAGCTTAGAAATGGTATTGGCAACCAATACCAACAACTTTAGAATGCAAAATGTGGTATGTTGGGAGTATTAGAACCAATGTACTTATTGTCTATGCAAAAGTCAATATTTTAGTTGACTAATGAAATGAATAGTAACACCTAAACTTAAATTTCAAGAATTGTAAAGTTTAAAAGTGTAACATGCCCTAGTACACCTAGCAAGATTGGTTTGGATAGGTTGGCATGCCAATAGGGTTCAGTTAGTAGTACTACACATGGCATTATGCCATTCTATGATTTCATGGCTTTTAGCGATTCTGATATTGTGTTGATGCTTGGCCTTGTGCCTAATGTTATTACAGTTTATTAGCTGTTCTGTTGCACACCGGGAGATGCATATTTGACCGATGGTGTAACGGCTTGAGGTACTAGATACCCAGTCCCAGTTTACCCATTTATCTAGTCCAGTCATCCAGTATAGGTTACTTGGGCAACCAAAATTGAAAGTTGATAAATTTAATGAAATAATGAATATAACAAGTACCAAATAAATAAGACTACCAATAATTATCAAAAATTTGTCTGCATGAGACATCAATACACTCACTGTATATTTATTTCCTTTTTAGTTCTTTTTATTTTATTATTGGCACTACTAAAGCGTGTCGCTTTTTGCCACACGTAGGTTCTGGAGAGACAGACAGAGAGCCCAGCAGACCACAGACTGGGTGAGGTCACAGATCTGCCTAGAGTCAGAGTCACCTCTCATCTACAGTGCATCAGTGGTAGGACCTTTACATCCCTTTTGAAATTATGTTTTTACATTTTGTAATAGGTAGTAGTTTGTGATTTGTAAATTATGAACTTATGTAAATAGTAAATTTATGTAATCATATATTGATGTACATATTTGAAGAATTTTGTTAATTAATATAATTTGAGAATATCTTCATGAAATTTTAGTTGATTTTGAATTTGAATAAAATTGTGGATTAATGTTGAGAACTTGAAATGATTGCTAATATTGAGACCATGTTGATGGTTATTGGAGTTTGAGAATGATTGGAAATGATTATTGGAAGTATTTTTCACAGGTTCCGAAGAACTGTTTTCTCCATTTTTAGCCGGTACTCTGCCGGATTTTCTATAAAATTTTCGGAACCTCAAATAAATTATAATTTCAATAAATGACTTAAATGAATTATATTTCATAAATTATACTTCATAACTATGAAAAAATATAAATTAGGAAGAATAAAAAAATGATTGAATTAAAATAGGGTGTTCCGATACACTGCGTGGCATATCTTGCTCGGCTACACTGTAGATAGGTAAGAGGTGTCACATCTTTTGCTTGATTTGTTAGACCAGGTTCTTAATTTAATTTATGTCTTTTTGAATATCTATTGTTTTCTGATTTCATTGTCTTTGATCTATGATTTGCTAAAAAGGCCTTTTAGTTGATTGTTTGATGTGATCAATAGCTAGTTCATCTTCATAATCCGTAATTGTTGTGTAAGATTGAACATGAGTAGCAATTAGGTTTTATTGATTATGATCCCAGTTTTCGATAATAACCTGAGGAAATAATAGGGTGAATTAAATGATTTATGCTTCATAAATTATTGTTCAGCTTAACTACTTCCTATTCTTAAAGTAGTTATTAATTTGATGAGGATTGCTTAATACTAATTCAGTTAATAATTAGAGTCAACAAGAGTGCTGGGCTCGAATTGATGAGTATAGAGAAGTCAAGGGTTTACCTCGCTGTTTGGTAAATCAACGTTAAGTATTCAATAAGATATAATTGTATTTCTTTTATCTATAATCGAATCAATGCATTGGAATGCGAATTACCTTGGACTGAAGTTTGTTTAATTTGAGAGTTTCATGTTTAATTTTAGTTCTTAATATCTGATTTCTAATTTCTTCTTTGGACTGTGAATTACCCCCCCCCCCCCCAACCTTTGTTTCTTTTTCCATTACACAAGTGCATGAAATTTAATAATTCAGTCTCTAGGTTTCGACCTGGATTTACCACTTACTGCAGAAAAATATTTTATAATTGGTAATTTCAGTTAATTTAATTTCTGGTGGAATCGACAACCACCAAAGACTAGGCTCAAAATAGGTATGCTTTCTATACTATTGAAATTCTCCATTATATTTTGTTTTCACAAGCTCTCAATCCATCTCCAACTTGAGTGTTGGAGTGGCTGGCCATTAGGTCACTGATCTCTTCTTTTCTTTGTGTTATGGGCTAATAATGCATCAAGACAGGTCAAAAAGACTCACGACAATATCAGATGGTGCTGTCTATAGGAAACCAATACCAGCTCACATCCCATAAATTGCCAATAATTTCTTTTCTCAATTTTACTATGTTTCTGTAAGTTTAATTTTCTAGTCTTAATTTATTTCCCTTTGTTATTTTGTATGTTATGGCAGTAGATCCCTGCAACGCTAGAAAGGGATTAGCCACTAACACTGTCATAATTGGGACAAATTCACCAATAATTGGGACCAATCAAAACACCACTGAAATCAATGCCCTCACTCGTGAATAGATTCCCCCAAAAAATACTAGAGAACCTATCTGGACTAACCACTAAAACTAGCTTAAAAGGCTCGCACTAGTATAGGTCCTTTAGTGCATCAAAGGGATGGAGGCCCAGAATGCTTTTCTCAAAGGGCTGATTCCTAGTAGCAGTGCACCTCCAAGAGCTCTAGGAGGTGAAGCCCTTCCAAGCACACCAATTGAAGATGCATCTCTAGCACTCCTTACCTTGATCTGAGCAACAGCCTCAGAGGCAACCAAGGAAGCTCACTCCATAAATAGCAACAAAAACAAGACCAAGCAAATCATGACAAAAGAATAAGACAAGGAGTATGAAGAGACCCTACGACCAAAGTTAGATTGATAGCTTGTAAAGGCCATCCAAATATACCAAAAGCAAGCTGAAAAGGAAAATTTTGGGATTAGAGATGATTCCCCCTTGTCTGAGGTGATTTTGGTTATAAACAGTTCCCATTTAAGTTCAAGTTGCCTATCATTGAAAAAAATGGAGGAATAATAGAACTCGGAAGTCATATAGCCAATTTCTCAACCATGATGATGCTTCACAGTGTGAATGACTATCATCTCTGCCAAGAGTTCCCAATAACCCTAATCGGGCTAGCACAGAAGTGGTACTAACGCCTCATGCTCGGATCAATCCAACCTTTCCAATAGCTTGCCATCGAGTTCAAGAACAAGTTTGTGTCCTACATTCCTCTTTAAATGTTATCCTCAAACCTCTAAAAAGTCAAGCAACAAGAGAAGGAGTCCCTGAGGGAGTACATTGCTTGGTTTAATGTCAAAGCAATACAGGTAGAAAGCCTTAACCACGAGACTATATGGGAGGCTTTGACAAAAGGGAACAAGGAACGTCAAGTTTATCAATTCCTTAATTAAGAATCTAGTAGTGGATTATTACTAGCTAATGGAGAGGGCTTATAAGTATATCAGGCTAGATGATGAATGATAAGCATTGAGGGAGAAGTGGAAATTTAGGCATAACAATGATAAGAGATAGGGTAAAAAAAAAAGTTATAACTCTGACAGAAGGGATTATAGCTCAAACAAAATTTCCAAAAGGAATAAGGAAATATTCTAAAATTACACACTCTTTAATGAAGCAAAATCAAAGGTTTTTACATAGATCTAGAAAAATATGAATAGATAAAATGGCAGAAAAGGCTCAATCCAGATACCTCGAGTAAGAGGGATAAGAGTAAGTTTTGTAAGTTTTATGAAAACTACGGCCTCACAACTGATGAGTGCAGGCAATTTAAAGATAAGAAGGAGTAATGGATAAGGGATGGTTGCCTTAAAAGTTCGCTCAGGGTGCTAAAGATGATTGAGCATTATATAAGTGAGGAACAACCCCCATGTAACACCCCTAAGTTCGGTAGTGCGTTCTACTTTTCCAGTGACCAGTGTTGTCTGGACAGCTAGGATGCCTAGAACTACACTTCGATATGAGTGAGGAGACATAAAATAATGAAATACAAGAAAAGAAAATACAAGAAAAAAAAAGGAAAAATAATAGCAAAGAAATGTAACCAAGTTAAGCGAGCCGAGAACCCTAGCGATGGGTGACCGCACCGGGAAGTCACGGCGTGGACCGTTGACTAGCCCTGGACCGCGGGGAACCCTGAAAAAAATATTTTTTAGGACTTAAATAGACACCTATTGAAGTATAAAGACCATTAGAAATATCAAAGAAAAATTAATTAATCAGTACAAAGAAAAGTGAGAAATCAAAAACGGACAAAACTCGGTATTACCGAAAAATTGGGAATGCAACCCGAACAGGGGCATTGTGGTCATTTAACATCCCAAGTTGTCTTTTGACCTAAATGTCCATTAAAAATAAATAATATTACACTTTGAAAATGTCATGAAAATTTAAAATTGTGGTACATAATATAAATGATGAAAGAAATGAGATATAACTTGAATAATCAAACATTAATATATAATATTAATTAAATAAACTTTAGTGGAGAGTTAGTGGGAGCCATTTACACCTAAGTGGACATCCACATCATTCAGCACCTTCATCTTCTTCATTCACTCACCATTACCGAATTCAAGAGCTTCCAAATCCTCCCATGGTCGCCCAAATGCATGGCACACTCCACCCATTTTCAAGCTGAATTTTTTTTACTTAATTAATTTTGATCCCCACATCATAAGGAAGAGATTGATACTAAATTCAAGGGATTTTGGTGAAGATGTAACAAGCCCCAACAATAGGTAAGTGTTTAAATTGCTTTCTTTCTTAAGTAAAGTTTACGGGAAGCTTGAGATGAATGAATTAGTGAAGAAATTTTGAAGTTTTGGTGAGTTGTTATTATGCACTAGTTTAGGCAGCCATGGTAATTAAAGAAGTTTGAATTATTTTCACATGAAATTGATGGGTATTGATGTTGATTAAAGTAAATAAAAGTTTTAGTAGGTTAATTATTGGTGTATGTTAAAGTTGAGCACTTGAGTTGAAAATTTATGTTGAGTTTGAAATTATATGCATGACTACCTAAATGGACAGCCATAGAATTGTATACTAAATGAACTATTCTTACATGTATTGTGGAGAATTAATGTTGATTAATGTGATTTAAGATTTTAGTAAGTTAACTTCATGTGTATGTGATGTTGGACCAAGTGGAGAATTGAGCTTGAAAGCAATTATGGGAGGCTTTACAATTCGGCAGCTTGTTAACTTCTTGAAGAATGCTGGAATTCATGAATTTATTTAATGAATTGTGGTCTTAAAGTTTTCCAAATGTGTATGTAAGTTAGTGGTGAAGTTATATGTTAAGATAGTGGAGAAGTTATTTGTTATGGTTAGGTGATTGAATTGTTGTAATTGAGCTTGAAAAAAATTCTGCACTATATAGTGTATGTTGAGTGTGATTATAAGCTACCAAAATGATCAACAATATGTTGTGAAATATGTTTAGGTTATGGTACAAACCAAAATTGGCATGAATGTGTAGTTTGGTAAATGTTAAAAGTGACCTTTGATGAGTAATGAAGGAAATGCAATAGGGCAGTTTATGTTTTGGACCTAGAACCTTAAGTGTGTGGCTCCAATTGGTATGAGACCAATTGGAGGTGAAACTAGGCACAAAATGTGACAACTTTCATGAAGGAAGCTTACCAAAATTCTGCTTGTAAGGTAACTTGAAAAGTGACCAAATTCGGATTAGTGCAATTAAGGTCTGAAAATTGACCATTTGGGCAGCAGTTAGTATTTTGGCCATAACTCACTCAAAACAGGTCCAATTGACCTAAAATTTTGACCATGAATAGTTAACACATATATCTACAAGTCTTATGAAGACACCAAAGCCCAGAAATGACCATAAGCAAGTCAAACAGCTTGCACAAATTCGGATCCAAAAACTGGCTGAACCAAAATTGACCTAAAATAACCTAAAGTGACCAATTTTGGTAGATTCTGACCAGCAATAGTAAAATGACTATAACTTGGTCTAGTAAACTCAGAATGACCTGAAATTTTGCCCCGCATGCAATAAGACATAGATCTACAAGTTTGTAGTTTTGACCAAAACCCGAAAACCTAGGGAACTAGGTCGTCCGACTAGGTCAAACTAGTATCCCGGAATCCAGCAAATTGCAGTAAAATGCATAATACATGGAAATGAGATAGGTAACATGTACCAACCCTAAAAGGCTACAAATATGACATATTAGTAACATTAAAACCTAATTTACCTAGAATGCATCTAGGGTCGACATATTAGGTTGACTAAGCAAATAATAGAATTCAGTGAATTAATTATCAAGCATTAACGTTAGAGACAATTTAAATGAGCACTGAAACACTTCAAATTATGTGTTTCAGTTAGCAAAGACTCAGGGAACGGGAAAGAAACACTGAGTCAGAGCCAAGAGACAGTTATCAGAGGTTTGTGCACAACTAGTTTTTAATTGATTTTGTTTTGAATATTTTATATGATTAAATGACATATTTTTCTTATGTATTATGTTTAACAAGCATTGGATTTAATTCAATGATTATTGAAATTGTTATAGTATGTATGAATTTAGCTTGAAAAATGGTATTTCCACAAGTATTAAGCATTGTTATGGATTGAATAAATTATGTTTTGGAAAATTGTGATAGAACATGTTTTGAATTGTGATGGTAATTTTCATGGAAAAATGCAAATTTATGATTTGAATTATGATGAGCATAAAAATTATTGGATATTGGGATTGACTATGAATCAAATTGTATTGTGATTTATGCTCACTAAAAGGATTGTGATATTGTTTTATATCTCACTATAGATGCTTGACTAGGTTATTACCCGTCTCTCTCTCATTTGTTGAGAAGACAATGGGGTTAGTTGTGTTTTGATTACCATGGTACGTGCACAGGCTTAGATTTTCCTCTGATTTGAGGTTAGATCTATGTTTTTTTTTTTTTTTTTTTATTTTTATTTTTTTTTATCGTTATGACCCTTGCGGAAGATTCATTATTGTGGTGTGTACTGTGCATGATGATTCGACCTCCCCGACCATAGGGAGTTAGAATCTGATTTGACCTCCCCGACCACAGGGATTTAGAATCACTTCGAACATGGCCCTTTCGGATTAGTCTTGCATAGTTAGTGAGATAAAGAATGATTTTTGAGATACAGAATGGTTTTTGAGATACAGAATGTTTTTGAATAATAAAGAATTGTGATTTCAATTATGATTTATGTATAATTGATTTTGTTGGAATTACCTTAAATGATTAGTTATGATTTGATAAATTGAATTTCGTGATCAAAGTCATTTTATCCAAATGATTTACATTATTGGCAATAAATATTTTGAGTTTTGGAATTCGATGAGTATTCAGATTTCCAAATTATTTGCTGTAAATTTTGTAAATGTATATTGTACTATGTTTTAAATTACAGTTGTGCACCACTGAGTTCACCACTCAACGATAGCTTTGTATGCTGTCGCAGGTAAGAAGAGCATAGAGCAGTGAGTAAGTTTCTTTGAAGACACATTCAGATCAACTCCAGGGATATCATAGGTATACCGTGTACATAGGTTTTGATGTATGAATGTAATAATATGTATGTAAATTATTTGAGCAGTTGTATAAAAACTCTTATAAAATATTTTGGTATGTAATTAAATGTAAATTATTATAAATGTAAATTTGAGATTTCATTTATCTGAATAGTTTTGTAATATTAATTTTGAGTCTTGTAATCAATGAAATGTTTCTTTTGTGAGGAGATTGATTTGATTATTGAGATTTGAATTATGGGTTCAAATGAAGTTATTGAAGTTGTATTTGAGAAAACATATTGGGAGTGTGTTCTTTGCAGGTTTTGAAGAACTGTTTTCTCAAAATACAACCGGCACTTTGCCGAAATTTTGAAAAAAAATTTTATAACACTAGATTCTAATCAATGTTTTAAATTTCATGAAAATTGTTTTAAAATCCCTTGTAGTATATTTAATGGATTATCGGTAGGTGAAGTATGGTAATTCATTAGGTGTACTACGGGATTATGTTACATCTTGCAGGGGAGTAGGGTGTGACATGTTGTGTGGTATCAGAGCAATGGTTTTAAAGTAAATTTCGAACTGTGAATTTGAAATCTTTTTGTCGGTAACTACAACTGCTCAAATGTTTGATACATATAGTACATTTACATCATAAATATGAACTAATGGAGAGGAATCTCCTTATGTTGGTTGTACAGGAATAGAAAATCTTGTGAAAAGATATGGAAGAGAAGAATGAGACAATAGAAACGATGCATGATGGCGAAGTACAAGTTGAGGCTGACTCCACAAAGTGTCGAAGGCTGATTGTACAGATTTTACCAGTACAAATTACTGCACAAATGGCCTAGCAAATGGCCACTTTCTTCCAACAAATGGCTGATAATCTGTCAACCCAAGCCCAAGTACAGACCCAACCCCCACAAGGGCAGTGTGAAATAGAGAAGAGGGAGAAATCTACGGGTCAGAACTCGAGCAGTAATTTGGGGAAGAGAAAAGAATTTAAGGAACCCCGAGCTCAGAGATATGACAGAGGCTGATCATTAGGGCAAAGAACACCAAGATCTAGTCGTCGAACAACCAGAAGTTCCTATTCTGCCCGTTTCTGCCATGTTTGTGGTAAGCTACATGGAGGTATTTATCGAAGGGCCTCTGGAGCTTGCTATAATTGTGGAAAGCTTGGACACTTTGTTAGAGATTGTACTAGACCACCTCGATCTGCTCTCCGGAGTTCACAGACCGTCAATCAGAGTCGAGATAGAAATAGAGTTGGTACTCCTCACCACTATAACACAGTGAATCAACCCGAATATAGTAGCGCACCAATCAAAGTGTCCACTAAGTGCCAAGGAGAAAGAGCAGAAACTTCGGATGTAGCTACTGGTAAGTTCTTAATTTTTGAAAGAAACAATGAATTATTATTTGATCCCAGCACTACTTATTTATATGTTAGTGTTAGAATTCTATGTTTTGTTGCTATTCCTTTATAGGGGAATAAATTTTGATGTGTTAGTGACTAGTCTTTTAGGATCAAAACTACAATAACAAGTATGATTGACATTAATTTTGGAAGAATTGTTAGCTAAAAGTATTTTCTAACATACCATAAATTATAAAGCTAATTGGCGAGCCTACTTAATGTAAGGCAAAAGGACCTAAAAGTAAGTTACAGTAATATAATTGCTCTAGATGAGGGCAAAGATGTTACTGTTAGTAATTGTCAAGGGTTATTATAATCAGAATCGGTTTAGGATATTAGTGGATTCGAGAAAGATAAGATGTTAGAAAATCTAGTCCATGAGGTTATAACGTAGTGACTATGTAATGTTCTCGATGTTTGTATTGTAAGCTGCAGATTACAGTACCGATACGGGATTATTGTGTAGAGCTACGTGCTTCCTCGTGATACAATGAATTAAGAATATTTGTAAGTAATCTATAAATTGATACAGTTGCGCCCAAATAAAGTACTATTACTGGAAATAAATGTGAAAATTTTAGTCAGAAATTTAAAACTTCAGAACTAGCCTATCAAATGACTACACTTGTAAGGTAGCTAGAGTCAGTGACTCAGTTACATTAATGTGAATTACCTGTACCACAGTAATTGCTATAAGCTTAGAGATATCAGTATGACTTGTCATCCTCAGACAGATGGACAGTCGAAATAAGTGATTCAGGTAAATTTTGAAACTCAATGAGTTTCTATAAATAATGAAATGAAATGATAATAATAACTTGTAATATGTGATAAGCCCTCAAGAATATACTGAGAACTTGTGTCATTGAATCTGAGGGGAGATGGGATAGATACATCCCACTAACAGAAATTGTATACATTAATAAGTGTCAAGCTAGCATACAAGTGGCACCCTATGAAATATTATAAGGGAACAGATAACTATGGATTTTGTGATGAGACTTCCAAGGACACAGAATAGTCATGATGCAGTATGGGTTATAGTTGATAGACTAACCAAGTCTGCTCACTTTTTGCCAGTCCGGATGGACTATAGCCTGGGAAGATTGGCCATATTGTACATAAATGAGATTGTAAAACTGCATGGAGTGCCAGTATTGATTGTATCAGGCAGAGATCCTAGGTTCACTTCTAGATTCTGGGGTAGTCTTCAGAGAGCCCTAGGAACTAGATTGAACTTCAGCACGGCATTCCACCCACAGATAGATGGCCAGTCTGAGAGGGTAATTCAGATATTGGAGAATATGCTACGGGCTTGTGTGATTGAGTTTGAAGGTAGTTGGGATACACACTTGCCTTTGATTGAGTTTGCTTATAACAACAGCTACCAATCAAGCATTGGGATGCCTCCATATGAAGCTTTGTATGGCAGAAAGTGCAGAACTCCCTTATGTTGGGATGAAGTAGGTGAAAGAAAGATGATTGGGCCAGAAATTGTTCAGCAGATAGAGGAAAAGATCAGATTGATCAGAGATAGACTCAAGGCTGCATCAGACCGTCAGAAGTCCTATGTTGATCTGAAGAGAAGAGATATTGAATATGCAGTGGGTGATAAGGTATTCCTCAAAGTTTCTCCTTAGAAGAGGATTATGAGATTTGGCAGAAAGGGGAAACTGAGTCCTCATTTCGTCGGAACATATGAGGTTCTGGAAAGAGTGGGTCCTTTGGCATATCGGTTAGCATTACCTCCAGAGCTAGAAAGGATACACAGTGTCTTTCATGTGTCCATGTTAAGGAGGTACAGATCTGACCCATCTCATGTACTATCAGTTAAAGAGATTGAGGTAAATCCAGACCTCTCATATGATGAAGAATCCATAGAAATTCTGGCATATGAGGTTAAGCAGCTGAGGAACAAACAGATACACCTGGTTAAAGTGTTGTGGAACCATCATTCAGGCCAGGAAGCTACTTGGGAACGTGAAGAGGATATGAGGAGACAGCACCCACAGCTGTTCAGAGACTAATGCCAGGTAAAATTTCGAGACGAAATTTATTTTAAGGGGGGGGGGGGGGGAGAATTGTAACACCCCTAAGTTTGGTAGTGCGTTCTACTTTTCTAGTGACCAGTATTATCCGGACAGTTAGGATGCCTAGAACTGCACTTCGATATGAGTGAGGAAACATAAAATAATGAAATACGAGAAAAGAAAATACAAGAAAAACAAAGGAAAAATAATAGCAAAGAAATGTAACCAAGTTAAGCGAGCCGAGAACCCTAGCGATGGGTGACCGCACTGGGAAGTCACGGCGTGGACCGTTGACTAGCCCTAGACTGCGAGGAACCCTGAAAAAAAATATTTTTTAGGACTTAAATAGACACCTATTGAAGTATAAAGACCATTAGAAATATCAAAGAAAAATTAATTAATTAGTACAAAGAAAAGTGAGAAATCGAAAAATGGACAAAACTCGATATTACCGAAAAATCAGGAATGCAACCCGAACAGGGGCATTGTGGTCATTTGACATCCCGAGTTGTCTTTTGACCTAAATGTCCATTAAAAATAAATAATATTACACTTTGAAAATGTCATGAAAATTTAAAATTTTGGTACATAATATAAATGATGAAAGAAATGAGATATAACTTGAATAATCAAACATTAACATATAATATTAATTAAATAAACTTTAGTGGAGAGTTAGTGGGAGCCATTTACACCTAAGTGGATAGCCACATCATTCAGCACCTTCATCTTCTTCATTCACTCACCATTGCCGAATTCAAGAGCTTCCAAATCCTCCCATGGCCGTCCAAATGCATGACACACTCCACCCATTCTCAAGCTGAATTTTTTTTACTTGTCTTAATTAATTTTGATCCCCACATCACAAGGAAGAGATTGATACTAAATTCAAGGGATTTTGGTGAAGATTTAACAAGCCCCAACAATAGGTAAGTGTTTAAATTGCTTTCTTTCTTAAGTAAAGTTTATGGGAAGCTTGAGATGAATAAATTGGTGAAGAAATTTTGAGGTTTTGGTGAGTTGTTATTATGCACTAGTTTAGGCAGCCATGGTAATTAAAGAAGTTTGAATTATTTTCACATGAAATTGATGGGTATTGATGTTGATTAAAGTAAAGTTGAGCACTTGAGTTGAAAATTTATGTTGAGTTTGAAATTATATGCGTGATTGCCTAAATGGACAGCCATAGAATTGTATACTAAATGAACTATTCTTACATGTATTGTGGAGAATTAATGTTGATTAATGTGATTTAAGATTTTAGTAATTTAACTTCATGTATATGTGATGTTGGACCAAGTGGAGAATTGAGCTTGAAAGCAATTATGGGAGGCTTTACAATTCGGCAGCTTGTTAACTTCTTGAAGAATGCTGGAATTCATGAAGTTGTTTAATGAATTGTGATCCTAAAGTTTGCCAAATGTGTATGTAAGTTAGTGGTGAAGTTATATGTTAAGATAGTGGAGAAGTTATTTGTTATGGTTAGGTGATTGAATTGTTGTAATTGAGCTTGAAAAAAATTCTGCACTATATGGTGTATGTTGAGTGTGATTATAAGCTGCCAAAATGATAAAAAATATGTTGTGAAATATGTTTAGGTTATGGTACAAACCAAAATTGGCATGAATGTGTAGTTTGGTAAATGTTAAAAGTGACCTTTGATGAGTAATGAAGGAAATGCAATAGGGCAGTTTATGTTTTGGACCTAGAACCTTAAGTGTGTGGCTCCAATTTGTATGAGAAAATTTGGAGGTGAAACTAGGCACAAAATGTGCCAACTTTCATGGAGGAAGCTTTCCAAAATTCTGCTTGTAAGGTAACTTGAAAAGTGTCCAAATCCGGATTAGTGCAATTAAGGTCTGAAAATTGACCATTTGGGCAGCAGTTAGTATTTTGGCCATAAATCACTCAAAACAAGTCCAATTGACCTGAAATTTTGACCATGAATAGTTAACACATATATCTACAAGTCTTATGAAGACACCAAATCCCAGAAATGACCATAAGCAAGTCAAACAGCTTGCATAAGTTCGGGTCCAAAAACTGGCCGAACCAAAATTGACCTAAAATAACCTAAAGTGACCAATTTTGGTACATTCTGACCAGCAATAGTAAAATGACCATAACTTGGTCTAGTAAACTCAGAATGACCTGAAATTTTGCCCCGCATGCAATAAGACATAGATCTACAAGTTTTTGGTTTTGACCGAAACCCGAAAACTGAGGAAACTAGGTCGTCCGACTAGGTCAAACTAGTATCCCGGAATCCAGCAAATTGCAGTAAAATGCATAATACATGGAAATGAGATGGGTAACATGTACCAACCCTAAAAGGCTACAAATGTGACATATTAGTAATATTAAAACCTAATTTAATTAGAATGCATCAAGGGTCGACATATTAGGTTAACTAAGCAAATAATAGAATTCAGTGAATTAATTATCAAGCATTAACGTTAGAGACAATTTAAATGGGTACTAAAACACTTCAAATTGTGTGTTTTAGTTAGCAAGGACTCAGGGAAGGGGAAGGAAACACTGAGTCAGAGCCAAGAGACAGTTATCAGAGGTTTGTGCACAACTAGTTTTTATCTGATTTTGTTTTGAATATTTCATATGATTAAATGACATATTTTTCTTATGTATTATGTTTAACAAGCATTGGATTTAATTCAATGATTATTGAAATTGTTATAGTATGTATTAATTTAGCTTGAAAAATGGTATTTCCACAAGTATTAAGCATTATTATGGATTGAATAAATTATGTTTTGGAAAATTGTGATAGAACATGTTTTGAATTGTGATGGAAATTTTCATGGAAAAATGCAAATTTATGATTTGAATTGTGATGAGCATAAAAATTATTGGATATTGGGATTGACTATGAATTGAATTGTATTGTGATTTATGCTCACTAAAAGGATTGTGATATTGTTTTATATCTCACTATAGATGCTTGACTAGGTTATTACCCGTCTCTCTCTCATTTGTTAAGAAGACAATGGAGTTAGTTATATTTTGATTACCATGGTACGTGCACAGGCTTAGATTTTCCTCTGATTTGAGGTTAGATCTAAGTTTTTTTTTTTTATCGTTATGACCCTTGCGAAAGATTCATTATTGTGGTGTATACTATGCACGATGATTCGACCTCCCCGACCATAGGGAGTTAGAATCTGATTCGACCTCCCTGACCATAGGGAGTTAGAATCACTTCGAACATGGCCCTTTCGGATTAGTCTTGCATAGTTAGTGAGATAAAGAATGATTTTTGAGATGTAGCATAATTTTTGAGATACAGAATGGTTTTTGAGATACAGAATGTTTTTGAATGGTAAAGAATTGTGATTTCAATTATGATTTATGTATAATTGATTTTGTTGGAATTACCTTAAATGATTAGTTATGATTTGATAAATTGAATTTCGTGATCAAAGTCATTTTATACAAATGATTTACATTATTGGCAATGAATATTTTGAGTTTTGGAATTCGATGAGTATTCAGATTTCCAAATTATTTGCTGTAAATTTTGTCAATGTATATTGTACTATGTTTTAAATTATAGTTGTGCACCACTGAGTTCACCACTCAGTGATAGCTTTGTATATTGTCGCAGGTAAGAAGAGCATAGAGCAGTGAGTAAGTTTCTTTGAATACACATTTAGATCAGCTCCAGGTATATCATAGGTATACCCATGTACATAGGTTTTGATGTATGCATGTAATAATATATATGTAAATTATTTGAGCAGTTGTATAAAAACTCTTGTAAAATATTTTTATATGTAATTAAATGTAAATAATTGTAAATGTAAATGTGGGATTTCATTTATCTGAATAGTTTTGTAATATTAATTTTGAGTCTTGTAATTAATGAAATGTTTCTTTTGTGCGGATATTGATTTGATTATTGAGATTTGAATTATGGGTTCAAATGAAGTTATTGAAGTTGTATTTGAGAAAACATATTGGGAGTGTATTCTTTGCAGGTTTTGAAGAACTGTTTTCTCAAAATACAACCGGCACTTTGCCGAAATTTTGAAAAAAAATTTTATAACACCAGATTCTAATCAATGTTTTAAATTTCATGAAAATTGTTTTAAAATCCCTTGTAGTATATTTAATGGATTATCGGTAGGCGAAGTACGGTAATTCATTAGGTGTACTACGGAATTATGTTACATCTTACAGGGGAGTAGGGTGTGACACCCCATAAACAAAGAAGTAACCATCATGGAGAAAGATGAGCTAATAAGCATAATCAATGTCATCGTAGGTGGGCCAAGCACAAGGAAGGCTGGTAACAAAAGGCTCGCAGAGGGAAGTGGTAGTTGAACAATTCTTTCAGAGGAGAAGGATGAGTTGAGCAGGGAGCCCATAATGTTTGATACAAGTGACCACAAGGTAACCCAACCTCATTTTGACCCTTTAGTCATGTCTATGCAGATGAGTAGGTACACTATTCGCTGAGTTCTTATACATATAATAAGCTCGGTCAACCTCTTCACTCTGTGGAAAAGCTTAGATACCAGAAGAGAACTTGGCAAAGGTCATGTATCCTTTAGTTGGGTTGGGCAACAAAATGGTACTTGTCCATGGAACAATAAACTTATAGGTGGTTCTAGGCGATGAAGGATTAAAGCGTGACATTTACATTGAGTTTGTGGTGTTGGACATCCCATTATCAAACAATGTTATACTTGGCCATCCAGTTTTGAACAACAATAGTATAGTGATTAACATGTAATGGCTATGCATGAAGATGCCCACTCCAGGGGGATAGCCATTGTCCGAGGAAGCCAGAGGACAACATAAGAGTGCTATAAAAAGACAACCAAAGTAGTTACTGAGGTAACTTTTCTGATTGAGCTATTAGAAAAGCCAGAAAGTCATATCAAGCCTGAGCTAGCAGATCCAATTTTTGAGGTAGAATTGGCCAAAGAAAAAAAAATATTCATTTAGGCTTGGCTTTGGATGGGAAAAATAGATACGCATCATTCAAACCCTTAAAGATTGAATAACAAATTTTGCATGGTCCCTAGAAGATGTAACAGGCATTGATCCAGCCATAATGACCTCTAAACTCGGCATAGATCTAGAGCAAAGCTTGTATAATAGAAGAAGAGGCATTTTACACCAGAACACTAAGAGATAATTACTGATGAAATTAAAAAATTATTGGATGTAGGTTTGATAAGGGAGGTGAAATACCCCACCTGGGCAGCCAACATCATCTTAGTCAAGAAGGCAAATAGGAAATGTGGATGTGCGTTGATTACACAGATTTAAATAAGGCATACCCAAAGGATCATTATCCATTACCAATAATTAACAAGATCTTGGATGTAATAATCGGGCATGCTATAGTCTCTCTGTTGGATGTTGTTTCAGAGTACCATTAGATCAGAGTGGATCTTTAAGATGAAGAAAAAATAGCTTTAATAATAGACATTGGAGTGTTTTATTACCAAGCATTGCCATTCAGACTAAAGAACATGAGGGCAATGAATCAATGATTAGTTGACAACATGTTTAAAGAATTAAAAGGGTGAACGATGGAGGTCTATATGGATGATATGATCATCAACTCTAAATGGATTGAAGATCATGCCTAGAACATCTCGAAAGCCTTTGATGTTCTTGACAAGGTAGGTATTAAACATAACCGTAATAAATGCACTCTGGAGTATAGGCAGGGAAGTTCCTCAGATATATGATATCTGAATGAGGATTAAAAGTAAATCTAAAGAAAATCTGATCTATCATGGACGTGGAATCGCCAAAAAACATCAAGGAAATCCAAAAATTAAATGGAATGATTATAGTACTAGCAGAATCATGAGTTGCTCAACTAGAAATGTCTACCATTTTTCTGAGCATTGAAGGTAAGGAAATAATTCAAATGGGGTGAGGAATGCTAGGTGGCTTTTGATGACCTAAAAAAGTATTTATCTACCCCAACTTTGCTTGACTCACTAAAATCAGGCAAGTTATTGTTTTTATATCTTACAGTGACCCAAGAGACTATTAGCTCTATCTTAGTTTAAGAGGAAGCAAGCGAATAATGGCCAATATATTATACCAGCTAAGTGTTAAAGGTTGTGGAGTTGAATTACCCAATTCTCAAGAAGCTCACCTTTGCTGTTTTCTATGTTGAACAAAACTTAAGCCATATTTTAAAGCTCATACCATAAAAGTTTGGACTAACTACCCACTCCATAAAATTTTGCATCAACTAAAAGCTTTGGGATGGTTAACAACATGGTCAGTGACTTAAGGAGCATAAGATATCTGTTACATCCAAAGAACAGTCCTTAAAGCCCATATATTAGCAGACTTTGTAGTAGAGCTCATTCTGATTCTAGATGATGAACAGATAATAACAAAGGAATAGTAGAATGTATGGGAAGATAGAGCTTTAATCTCATTCGGCGCAGGAATTGGGATAGTTCTTGAAGGGCCATTCAAAACAAAGCTCAAATATGCCATGAAGCTGACATTTCGAGTGACAAACAATGTCACTGAGTATGAAGCCATCCTGATGGCCCTTCGCATCATTAATGAGTTAAGATCTTAGAAAGTAAATATCTTTAGTGACTCATAATTGCTCATTAACCAATTGTAGGAAACTGCCAAGTCAAAGACCCCAATCTAGCCAAGTATGAGCTTAGGATCTATAGTTACTTAGCACAGATTTGAGTAGACAATGGAGAAGTGAACATTCTCCAAATACTAAGAGGGTAGGGATGGCAAAATTTCCTGAAACTGACCTGTCTAGTCCCAAGTGCAAGGCGGGGATAGGAAGACATTCTTCCCGCCCCGAAACTCCATAACCTATCCCGCACAATAATACATTATTATTTTTTATTAAAAAATAATTTATTTTTATAAATTTATATATTTAAATATTATAATTTTAACAAAATATATAAATATATTATTAAAATAATGTGTAAAACTTGCATTTCTAAATATATTTCATGTTTTAATAAACAAATTTATATTATATATAATAAATTAAAATAAAAAATAAAAAAAGAAAAAAAAAATTTCCCACGGGGAAACCCTCTTCGCCTTGCCCCACACCCTGAACTCCTAGGAGGAGTGATCCCTGCCCTTGACGTGTCCCGTTGCCATTCCTACAAGAGGGGAGAACCAACAAGCAAACTCCCTAGCAAAGATGGCAGCTGCAGGCGAACAACACCTAGTTCACCTATTTATTTTCGAGGAAATCAACATACCAGTAGTGGATGAAAGAAAGGCATTGCCTATTTTCTTCAGAGAAACATGGATGACTTCGATCTTTAGCTATTTGGAGCAAGGCATCTTATTGGACTATTAACTGGAAGCAAAAAATGTGGTTTAGAAATTTGCAAAGTACATCGTTATCAGTGCCTGGTTGTACAGGAGGTCTTATCTTCAACCATGGTGCAAATGCATCAACAAAGAAGATGGCTTGCTCATCCTTCTCTAGATTCATGAGGGACTGTGTGGCAACCATGAAGGAGCAAGAACGATCACTAAGAAAGCATTCAGGCAATGTTACTTTTAGGCAAGCATGGTTTAAGACGCCAAAGACTTGGTCCAAAAATACAGGAAATGCCAGGAACACAGTAACATCCCTTACCTTCTAGTAGAGAAGCTCTGCACCATTAGTAGTCCTTAGCCCTTCTTCTAATAGAGCATTGATATACTCGGGCCATTTCCAAAATCATCAGGGCCTCGGTAGTATGTCATTATTACCATTTCACAAAATGGGCAAAGGCTGAGGTAATGAAGTTTGTCCAAGCAAACCAAGCTATAACCTTTATCAGGCAAAACATCTTTTGCAGATTTAATGTACCAAAGGTTATCATCACTGATAATTGTACTCAGTTCACTAATATAAAGTTTGGAGAATTCTGTAGTACGTGTGGAATTGATCTTTGGTTTGGATCAACTTATCACCCTCAAACCAATGGGATGATTAAGGTCACCAACCAAACAATACTCTAAGAATTAAAGAAGTAATAAGATAAAGCCAGAGGAAGTTGGCCCAACCATCTACTAAATGTCTTTTATGAAAGAAAAATAGCACCAAGGGTGTAAAATTAGCAATTTTAAAATTTTAACCCCTAATGTGTCATGCAATAGAATAAAGTAAATACTTTATTCTATTGCAAAAATACATATTTTAGTTACAACACTTATAACTCAATTGCTAAAAAGCCTATTAGCCATTAGGAAACTTAAACCTTAAAATCATTATGACAAAATTAAGGAATTTACCCATTTAGGCGCAGAATCACATTCAACACCTTATCCTGGAAGTTTAGATTACCAAAAGTCGATCCTCTAGTCCGTTCACATGAACAAGATGACCAAAGACCCAAGATTCAACCAAAACTTCTTTATGCTTCCTCTCCTTGTCTTGACCAAGCTTGCACAAAAATGAATTTAAGGTTTTTCTTGGTTTTAAGCTAATGGAAGTATAGAGAAATAATTTCTCTAACTTAAATTCAAGATTGACAACTTTAAATTTCTCTTGAATTAATCACAAGGAAGAAAGGTAGAAAGCTTGGGTTGAGAGAAAAATGGAGAAGAAGAAGAAGATTAACACCTTAATCATCAATCCTCTACTTATCTCTAACTTTTAGAGATATTTAATTCCCATAAGGTCAATTAGTGGTTGACCACTAATCATTACCACCTTTATAAGTGTCCATAACTAATTTCTCCAACTAGATGTGTTTTCTAATTTTGATTTGGCCACTTGTCAAGATGACTTAATTAAGGGAATTAAACCTTAATTAATTAGTATTACGCAAAGTACTAATTAACTATTAATTTTCTCTTTCCCATGAGTTCCTAAGTTATTTAAATCAAATTAAAATCTCTTACCTTTTAATTAATTAATCAAGTTTATATCTAAACATTTTAAATATTAACTTGAATACTTCCATTGATGAATTTAGTTTCAAGTTATGCTAGAGACTTTGTAATCTAATTGTAAACTAAAAACATTAATTCAATTAATTAATTAAACCATTTAATTAATTAATCAAAGTAATTATGCTTTGATAAAATTATTCTTATTCTCTGTGAATTTCTAGGTTCATTATTAATTAGCAATGAGAATAATATCAACTCTTTAATATTATTGGAATTATTCCATACTTAGAGTGAAATGTTCTCATAAATCATGGTTGACACCTAGCATAGTATACCATGACTAATCAACTAGTGATGAATTAATTTATATTTAATTCATGAACCTTGATCATACATACCATGTACTAAAATCTCTTCTTTACAAAATCCCAATTCTAGCTAAGGTCATGGTTTATGTTAAACCCTAATTGCTTAAAATCATATGTCCTCGTCTTAATTCCAATTCTTGATTAATAAGACTTTGCAATCAGAAAAACCTTTTTGAATAAGTTTATCTATATTGGCCAAGAAATTTATTCATCAAGAACAACTAAAATAGACATAGGATTTTATCCCTATTTACTTAGGGTAGCGGATTTCATCTTGGCTTAACACCTATCTCCATATATAATTAGTCAGAGCCAACACGCTCCCGTTTACTTATACCCAGTACAAGTATGTAAGCAGTGTCAAACTCAAACCATCTATATACAAGATAACCATGTCACCTCAGGTCAAGAGATTAATACACTATTATGATCTAGATGATAATGTATTGACAAGAGTAAACTCCATGTAGATAGCATCTTAATGTCACTGGTCAGCCTACTTATCTTATAAGTGCTCACCATGCTTGTTATATGGCATGAGACTCACCTTTTCATCTTATTAATATCTCATACTAATCAATGAAAACAAATATAAGTGATAGTCTATACGGATAAATTATACACAATGAGGTATCCTTAACTGTAAACCAAAAATTATAACAGTTATACTAGATTGTTCTGTCACTCATATTCTTAGCACCTTAAGAATGGAACAACTAACAAGCTGTTAAAGGATATCTTTCAATTAAATTTAAACAATTTAAATTAAAAGAAAAGATATATGCCATTAAATAGGAATTAATATGTACAAGATACAAATTATTTGATATGCTATAGGGCATACTATTAACAATCTTCCACTTGCACTAGAGCTAATCATTACAAAATCTAAGATCCATCTTCTATTAAAGGATATCTTTCAATTAAATTTAAACAATTTAAATTAAAAAGAAAAGATATATGCCATTAAATAGGAATTAATATGTACAAGATACAAATTATTTGATATGCTCTAGGGCATACTAGTAACAATCTTCCACTTGCACTAGAGCTAATCATTATAAAATCTAAGATCTATCTTCTTAAGATGTTGATCTAATTAGTTTTGTGTCATGGCTTTGGTAAGTGGATCAACTAAATTCTCAACTGAAGCTATTTTCTACATGGCTACATTGCCTATTTCAACTATCTCTCTGATAACATGATAGTGTCTTTCTATGTATTTGGATTTCTTGTGAGACCTAGGTTCCTTTGCTTGAGTAAGAACACCATTGTTGTCATAGTAGAGAGGAATTGGTGACGCGATCGAAGAAATCACTGTAAGTTCTATGACAAACTTCTTTGTCCAAATAGGTTCTTTTATAGCATCAGATGCAGCAATATACTCAGCCTCTATAGTGAAATTTGCATTCATTATCTGCTTGGAACTTTTCGAGCTGACTGCACCTCCATTACAAGTAAACACAAAAGCTGAGATAAACTTTCTATCATCCACATTTGATTGTAAATCAGAATCTGTAAATCCATCAAGCTGTAAATCACCTTCTCTATAAATCAAGATTAAATCCTTAGTTCTTCTCAAGTACTTAAGGATACTCTTAATTGCAGTTCAGTGTTCTAAACCTAGGTTGGATTGAAATCTACTAGTCAAACTAACAACATAAGCGATATTCGGCCTTGTACACAATATAACATGCATTACACTTCCAATTGCTTAAGCATATGGAATTCTTGCCATATTTCTCTTTCCTTAGGTGTCTTTGGAGACATTTCTTTAGAAAGACAGATACTGTGCCTCACAGGCAATAGTCCTTTCTTAGAATCAAGCATGTTGAACCTTTTCAATACTTTTTCCAAGTATAGACTTTAGAATAAACCTATCATTCTTTTTTATCTATCTTTATAGATGCGAATTCCTAGAATATAGGTTGCTTCCCCTAAGTCTTTCATGGAGAAAGTACTAAACAACTAGATTTTTATAGTTGTTAGCATATCGACATCATTACCTATTAACAATAGGTCATCCACATATAAGACTAGGAAAGTGGTTACACTTCCACTAACCTTCTTGTGCACACATGGTTCATCTTCATTTTTAATAAAACTAAAAGATTTAATGGCTTCATTAAAACGTATGTTCCAACTTCTCAAAGCTTTCTTTAGACCATAAATGGATCTTTTAAGTTTGCATATTTTAGAACCATCCTTAAATTTAAAACCCTTAGGTTGTTCCATGAAAATGTCTTCCTCTATGTATCCATTGGGGAAAAAATTTTTGATATCCATCTGCCAAATCTCATAATCATAATATGCTGCTATTGCTAATAAAATCCTAATGGATTTTAGCATGGCTACAGGCAAAAAAGTCTCTTCATAATCAATCCCTTGCCTTTGGTGAAACCCTTTCGCTACTATCCTTGCTTTATAGGTCTTTACCTTTCCATCAGAACCAATTTTCCTCTTGAAAACCCATTTATTCCCTATTGGTACAACACCTTCAGGTAGGTCTACAAGATCCCAAACTTGATTCTTATATATGGAATCCATTTTGAACTTCATGGCATCTATCCCTTTTGAAGAGTCTATATCTGATATAGCTTCTTCACAAGTCATAGGATCATCACTATGATCAATTTTTTCATGAACAAACAACTCTTGTTCATTCTCATGAAGAAATCCATATCTATTCGAAGGATGAGATATTTTACTTGATCTTCAAGGAATTGATGTGGAGACATCATCAACAGGTATAGGCTCATTGGATGGATCAATATCCATGTCATCTATTTATTGGTCAGAATTTTCTAATTCCAATTCTATCTTCCTTCCTTTGCCACCTTCTTAAATAAACTCTTTTTTAAGAAAAATGGTAACTCTACTTATTATAACTCTTTGTGTTATAAGAAGATAAAAATAATATCCAAAACTATCTTTTGGATAATCAATAAACTATCCCTTTTCAGATTTTATTTTCAATTTATCAATCTTCAGCTTTTTGATATAAGCTTGACAACCCCAAATCTTAACATGTTTAAGACTTGATTGCTTTTCATACCATATCTTATATGGAGTGGAAGAGACTGATTTGGAAGGGACACGATTTAAAAGATATAAAGTTTCTAAAGCATATCCCTATAAAGAGATTAGAAGGTTAGTATAGTTCATTATACTTTGCACCATATCCGATAGGGTATGATTTCTCCTTTCAGATATACCATTCAACTATAGCGTTTGAGGAGGAGTCAATTGAGAAACAATGCCATGTTCTTTTAGGAACTCATTAAATTTAGTACTTAAGTGTTCACCTCCTTGATTGCTCCAAAACTTTTTTAGCTCTTATTCCTTGTCCAATAAAACGTGATCTAGTCATTTTATCTTGAAGACATGATTCACAAATTGGAGTAGGTTCAGAACCCAATGTGGATAAAATCCCCATCTTTTCCAACTTTGTAATCCTATCTTCTCCAATATGACCTAATCTTAAGTGCCAAAGTTATCTTGGACTTGATTTGGATTCAATGATTGCATTAAACTCAATTTGGTCTCTTGGGGTTGTTTTGTTATTATTATCTAAATAATAAAGACCACCTTGCAAATAACTCATGCCAACAATTTTATTTTCAAAATAAATATTATAAACAACATCTATGAAATGAAATTCATATCCATTTCTAGTCAAGCTAGATACAGAAATGATGTTTTTAAAAGCATAAGGTTCATACAAATATGATCTAAAAATAAAATATATTCTTTTAGATACATAGATTTAGACCCTATGGCTAATGCTGCAACACTTGCTCCATTGCTAATTTGTAGTCTAACATTTTGTGTGACACTCCTTACCCGTCTACAGTGTAGCCGAGCAAGACATGCCACACAGTGTGTCGGAGCACCAATTTATATTTCTATTCAAATTTACCCTTTTTAATTTATTTATTCACAATTTTTTATTAATCTGAATTGTTTTTGCAAATAGCTGAGACATAGACCTACAACTTTCATGAAGAAACCTAACCCAAATTTTGACCATAACATGTTTAAAAGGTGACCTGCAGTCACTACACAAAACACTGTAGATTTGGTTAGTCTAGAAAATCTGGGAAGTTGGCAATCCGGCTAGTCATGGTATTTAGGCTCTAACAAAACTCCAAATGGAGTGATTAAAAAAAAAAAGAAATATAACTAGACACAATAAGGAACAACTTTCATGTTGACAACTTTGCCAAATTCTCATTGCAAAAATGACTAATGGAATAGTAAATACAAGGCTTGAAATCTGAAAATTTTGAACAACTAACATTAAGCTTAGGAATGGTATTGGCAACCAATACCAATAATTTTAGAATGCAAAATGTAGTTTGTTGGGAGTATTAAAATCAATGTACCTATTGTCTATGCAAAAGTCAACATTTTAGTTGACTAATGAAATGAATAGTAACACATAAACTTGAATTTCAAGAATTGTAAAAATTTAAAAGTGTAACATGCCTTAGTACACCTAACAAGATTGGTTTGGATAGGTTAGCATGCCAATAGGGTTCTGTTAGTAGTATTGCATATGGCTTCATGCCATTCTATGTTTTATGGCCTCCCATGCCATTTTGAGATATAATAGCCTTTGGCTATGTTGATTGAGTTGTTATACTTCGGTTTTAACCTTAATACTTGTTACAGCTTATTAGCTGTTCTGTTGCACACCGGGAGACACAATGTGATCGATGGTGTGATGGTCTGTGATACTTGGTACCCAGTGCCAGTTTACCCGTTTATCCAGTCCAGTCTACTAGTATAGGTTACTTGGGCAATCAAATAAATCTTACCAAATTGTAATCAAATAATACTGCAATAAATGTCAGAAATTAAGTCTACCTAAAATATAAATATACTTTTTGCATGTTTCTTTTATTTTAGTTATTTTATTTTATATTGTCACCACCAAGCAGAATTGCTTAGCACGTCGCTTTTGCCACGCGCAGGTACTGGAGACATAGCTGGGGAGTCCAGCAGACCTCATACCGGGTGAACTTTCAGATCTGCACACAGAGTCCAGAGTCACCTCACATTTGCACTACATTGGTAGGACATTAGACTACTTTTGGTCTTTTGTATTTTGTAAACTTTTGTAATGTATATTATAAACTCATGTAATTATGCTTTTGATATAATTATTTATGAACCATGTTCAGTAATAAATTTAAGTATTTCTTATTGAATTGAGTATGATATGAAATGAATTAAAATTTGAGATATTGAAGTCATTTGAGAAATTGTTAAAATGATGTTGGCGGTTGACTGAGATTGATAATATGATTATATTGGAAGTGTTTTTAACAAATTCAGAAGAATTGTTTTTTCAAGTTACAGCCGGCACTCTATCAAATTTTCTATAAAATTTGTGAAAAATTCAGATTAATCAAAATTATAAATAAATGAATAAAAAAAGGGTAAATTGTAATGAAAATATGATTTGGTGCTCCGGTACACTGTGTGGCATAACTTGCTTGGCCACACTGTAGACAGGTAAGGGGTGTCACATTTTGTGCCTCTAAGCTTTTAGTGCTTGCTAGTTTCTACATATGAACACATATGTGAAAACTTGCTCCAGCATCTAAAACTCAAACTGCAGATGAACTATAAGTATTATCTGTATCCAAATAATAAGATATGGATGTACCTTCAGAAGGCTTGTCCTTTTTGTTCTTCAGAGATGCCAAATACTCAAGGCAATTTCTTTTCCAATGCCCTTCCTTCTGATGATGGAAACATTTTCTCTTATCTGCAACAACTTTAGTCTTTTTCTTCTTCTTGGATTGGTTTTTGGCTACTCTTCTAGAAGGACCCGCGGTGGAAGTTTTCTTCTTTTTGTTGCCTTTCTGCTTCTTGGACTTTCTAGAAGAAGAAGAAGAAGAAGCAACTAATGCTACTTCCTTCCCCTTATTGCCAGGCATATTATTTTATGCAACAACTAGCAAATTTAGTAACACAACAAGTGTGCATTCAATTTTAGTCATATGGAAGTTTGTGAAAAATGATCTAAATGACTCAAGAAGGGATTATAAGATAAAATTTATTTGAAGTGAGAACTCTATTGAAAACTTAAGAGCCTCAAGCTGCTCAATAAGCCTGATCATCTTATGTACATGGGCTCCCACATCCATCCCTTTTGTCATCTTTATCCTAAATAGCTGCTTAGATATCTCATATCTAACATTCCTGCTATGTTCACCATGCAACTCTTGTAAGTGATCTAGGATTTCAGATGATGTATGCATCTTTTCATGTTGCTTCTGTTAACTCATTAGTCATAGAAGCAAACATGTAACACTTTGCTACGGTATCGTCTTCCTTCCACTTATCCAAAGTATCATGTTCCTCTTGAGAAGCCCCTTCAAGTAAGGGACCAAGAGCCTTAGAGTCAGAATGTATCCAATACACTCTGAATTCAAGACAATCTTGAGATTTTTCAACCAATCTGAGAAGTTAGGCCCAATTAGCCTATTGTTATCAAGTATGCCTGCAAGAATGTTGGAGGGTTTTGAGGTCACTTTATCAGAATTAACTGTAAAAAATAACAAGATTCTAATTAGTATATTATATTAAGTGTTTAATCAAAATGATCATAGTCTTTTAACCAAATTGGTCCTCCCGCTAATTTAACAAATCCTACACTTCCAAAGTAGGAAATAGAAATCCTAGTTAAAATAGATTTCTAATGGGTAATTGAATTCTTATAAATTTTTAATCATTCTCAAGTACATCTATTCTTGGATTCATAACATTTTATAAGTGAGTAACACTTTACTCTTCACATCTCATGTGAAGTTTAATCAAATATTTAGCTCCTAATGCTCAAAACCTCAAGCACATCCATTCTTGATTTACCTTGCATTAGTTAAGTTAAGCCCACTAAGTAAGTAAACATGCAAATTTGAACCTTAATGATCTCAGGTACATCCATTCTTGATCATTAAAGTATTTACATACTCACAATATCTCATGTTTCAACAACTATTTTAAAAAGATCCCTTGAACCAAATACATCATTCTTATGTTACCATAGCCAACAATGTAAATATTTAAAACTTCTTAAATAATTGCCTTAGTGGAGAGCCATGATGTAATTTCCAAAATTACACCATTACTAACTTAATCATTTGTTTGGAAGATTTCTTGGTTAACTTAGTTGCTATTTGGTCTCACTTTGCACATTAAACATTTTTCATGCATATCTCATATACATTCATGAATATACATATCTTATACATACATTCATTAACAGTAATGTAAAGGCATGATCATGGACTATTCTATGAGAATCTAACCCTAGCCCTAAGGATTAGATTTTAGGGCATCCTAGGTTGACATTCATCTATTATAAACGAAGCTTGTCAATCTTTAACTCTTGAAGTCTTGTGCTCCCATTGATCTCCATCAATGATATGAAATCTTTTCTTCTTGTAGTTTCCACCAAAGCCAATTACATAAAGTACCCTTGGAATACCAAGGTGAAAACGCAAAAAAAATTGAGCATGAAAGCCCAAACAAATGAATTTACAACCTAAGACTAATTATAACAACTTTATAATACAAGCCCTTTATAAATAATAAAAATAATTACTACATTCCCATAAAAAAAATAAGCCAATCACACAGATCAATCTAAGTCCATGATTATCCTTCATGCATTTTCATATTCAACTCTTGAATCAAATTATTTCCTTTTGAATCACATCCAAAATCATGTTATTTTGGTTGGGATTATGATTAAACACTTTAACCCTAAACAAAAATCAAGAAAAATTAAAAAATTTGAAAAATTTAAAATTTTAAGCAAAACACGGCCTGGGGCGTGTTCCAAAACGTGGGCCGTGTTCTGTAACATGCTCCGTGTGGTTGGACATGTTGAGTTAAACATGGGCCAGCGCGTGTTTTATAACACGGGCCATGTTCTGAAGAGCATGGGCTATGTAACTAGAAATGCCAGGGGCATGCTTTTCTGTAAAATTTCCAATTCCATCATATTCCAGAACACGCCATGGGTTTGTGTAACAATTTTGGAGCTTAAATATTTTCAATTTTAACATTCAAAAATGTAATTTTCTTTATTCTCAACCAACATATAACATGAAATAAAGTCTCTAATAGCAAAATAAGATGGCTCTAATACCAACTAAAAGAAAAATAGCACCAATGGTGCAAAATTAGCAATTTTAAAATTTTAAACCTAATGTGTCATGCAACATGTAAATACTTTATTCTATTGCAAAAACACATATATTTTGGCTACAACACTTGTAACTCAATTGTTAAATAACCTATAGCCATTAGGAAACTTAAACCTTAAAATCATTAAGACAAAACTAAGGAATTTACCCGTTTAGGCATAGAATCACATTCAACACCTTATCCGGGAAGCTTAGATTGCCAAAAGTTAATCCTCTAGTCTGTCCATGTGAACAAGATGACCAAAGCCCCAAGATTCAACTAAAACTTCTTTGTGCTTCCTCTCCTTGCCTTGACCAAGCTTGCACAAAGATGAAGTTTAACGTTTTTCTTGGTTTTAAACTAATGAAAGTATAGAGAAACAATTTCTCTAACTTTAATTTAAGAGTGACAATGTAACACCCATATATTCGGTAGTGCGTTCTACTGTTTCGGTGACCAGTGTCTGTCCGGACAGCTAGAATGTCTGGAATTATACTTAAATGTTAATGAGGAGACATAAAATAATAAAATAAAATAGAGACAAATACAAGAAAAACAAAGGAAAAATAAGAGCAATGAAATGTAACTAAGTTAAATGAGCAAAATACCATAGCGATGGGTGACCGCATTGGAAAGTTGCGGCGTGGACCGTTGACTAACCTTGGACTGCGGGGAACCCTGGAAAAAATATTTTTAAAAATTAAATAAAAATTTATTTAAGTATAAATGACATTGGAAATGTCAAAGAAAAATTAATTAATTAGTACAAAGAAAAGTGAAAAAAATTGAGAAACTGACAAAAATCGGTGTTACCGAAAAATCAGGAATACAAACTGAATAGGGGCATTTGGTCAATTGACACCGAGTTGCCTTTTGACCTAAATTTCCATTAAAAATAAATAATATTAAACTTTTAAAATGTCATAAAAAAATTAAATTGTGGTACATTATATTAATAGTAAAAGAAATGGTGGCAAATTTGCAAAATTGTGAAACTTTGATTATAATATCATTAACTATGGTTAGTGCTCCACTAAGGGGATTAGTGGACATATAATATAGCTTATTTTGGGGTAGAAACGACTTCATCTTCAAGCTCCCTTAACTAGCCAAATTCATCCTCCATGGAAGCTCCATAGCCAAACCTCACGCAAGCTACATGCATTCCCATTCCAAGCTTCATTTCACTATAGTCCCTTCACTAAAGTTTGTCTATACACCTTAGGGAGGAGATAGGGAACAAGAAAGAAGAGTTTTAGTGGAGTTTTGAGGAAGTCCATAAGAGGTAAGTAACCATTCTTCATCCTTTCTTTGTTAAAGTTTATGTTTAGTTTGAGATAAGTTGATTTATGGAAGAAATTTTGAGGTTTGATGAATTATGGTAGGTGTAACTTTCGGCAGCCATAGAATCTTAAGGTTAATGAATTATTTTTTACATGTAAATGGTGATTTGAGGTGTTGAATTAAGTGCTTATATGTATAGGAGTGATTTACCATGTATATAGTTTGAATTGTAAGTTTGAAAATTTAAAATGGAAGCTTGATGTATATGTGTAACTTGGGCAACCTTATGGTGAAGATTGGAAGTGTTTAATTTCATAAAAAGTTTGTTAAATTATGGTACTACAAGTAGCAGCATATGTATATGAGTTAGTAGAGAATATATATGTAATTTGATGATGGAAGTTATATGTAATGGTTAGGAGTATTATGTGGATATATTATTTAGAATTGGATATTGTGAAATGGAAGTGTAATTGGTGCATTGTCAATTAGTTATATTCTTCCCAAAGTGACTATAATGTAAGGTGATGAATGGTTGTGGTATGATACAAATGCAGAATTAGGTTTGGGAAGTGAAGTATAGTTAGTTGAATGTGTGATTGGTTGATGCTTCAAAAATGTATTACGGGTAGTATGTGTTTTAGGCTATAAATGGAATTGTGTGACTCCAATTGGTATGAGACCAATTGGAGGTGAAACTAGGCACAAAATGTGCCAACTTTCATGTTGGAAGCCTACCTAAATTCTGTCCAAAAAGTGACATGAAAATTGACCAAATCTGGATTGGTGACATTGCAAACTTGAAAATTGACCATTTGCACAGCAGTCAGTATTTTTGCCATAACTCACTCAAAACAGGTCCAAATGACCTAAAATTTATATGGTTGGAAATCTTAGACATAGGGCTACAATTTTGGTTAAGACCACTAAACCCAGAAATGACCATAAGCAAGTCAAAATGCTTGCACAATTCGGGTATAAAAACTGCCAGAATTAGAAATGACCTAAAAATGACCTAAGTTTGCCATTTTAGTGCAACCTGTCCAGCATTGGTAAAATGGCCATAACTTGGTTTAATAAACTCCAAATGACCAAAAATTTGTAGCAAAAGTTCAATAAGACATAGACCTATAAGTTTGTAATTCTGATTAGAACCCAAAAACTAAGGAAACTAAGTCATCCGGCTAGGTCAAAACAACATACCAAAATCCGATAAATTGCAATAAAATGCAATACACTTGAAAATGAAATTGGTAACATATACCAAAACTAAAGGACTATAAAATGTGACATATTGGCAATGTTAAAATTAATTCACCTAGAGTGCATCAAAGGTCAACATTATAGGTTGACTAATGAAAGCAATAGTATTAAATAAATTTAATTATTGAACTTTATTATTAGAAACAATTTAAAAGAATACTTAAACACTTCAAATTGTGTGTTTCAGTTAGCAAAGACTCAAAGAAGGAGAAGGAGAAGGAACCACTGAATCAAGGCAAAGAGGTTAATCATCAGAGGTTTGTGCACAATAGTTATTTCTTTTGAATTTTCAATTGAAATAAATTATGACAATTTGTATGTTATTGCTTAAATTATGGAAAAATTGTTTGAATGGAATTTGATGGATACTTATTGCTTGAAAAATATTGCAAATGATTTGAAAGCACAGCTATCATGTATATTTGATTGAATTCCTCGCTAGCTTGTCTAGTAGGACGAATTGGCATTGAATTCCCTCTCTGACTGAAGTGTTGAGGCGTGTGTCAGTTGAGGACGAATAGGATGAGTACTCATATAATTGATAGCTAGCTATGTTATTCCTTATTAGCCATTGGCTGTTGAGACGAATTGGACTTTGGAAACATGATTAAGCTGTGTGTGTGATTTATTGATATTTATTGAGACATTGTGAAATGGAGTTTAATTCTTTATGACATTCTCTGTCTTTTGAATTTAACTATGATTTTAAGTATCCACAGTTTATATGATTTATTGTTTATGGTTTTAAATTGCATTTTCTTAATGTTGTGCACTACTGATACATTGGCTCAGCAATAGCTTTTTCATTGCTGTCGCAGGTTGACAGACAAACAGAGTAGCAGAGTAGGCTGCTTGTGCTACACTTTAGGATTTTGTCGGGTATATTGAGTATACCACCTCCTTGTAATTTTTTGCTGTAACGTATGTGAACTATACGTATATATCATACTTAGTCTTGAGCAGTTGTAAACTAAAGTTATAAATTATTTTGGCCTGTAAAAATGTTGTAATATATTTCTCTTATCTCAGCTTTTGGAACTACTGGAAATTGATATTGAATTGAATTTGACAAATGTTGAGAAAATTGATTTGTGTTGAGCCATATTGGAGTTTGGGATTGAACAAATATATTGGAAGTGTTTTTTTTACAGGTTCTTGATAAACCGTTTTATTCAAAATACAGATGACACTCTGTCGAAATTTTTACAGAAATTACTGATACTTTAGATTTGTTATTTGGTTTCACTTCAGTTTAAAAAAATTTTAACACCTGTCAAAAGTGCTCACCACTGTAAAAAAAAATAAGAAAAGGTTTAAAATCCCTTGCAGTATATTTAATGGGTTATCAGTAGACGAAGTTTGGTAATTCATTAGGTATACTACAGGATCATGTTATGCCTTACGGAGGGGTAAGGTGTGGTATGTTTTAGTGGTATCAGAGCCTGGTTTTTAAATTCTGTTTTAACCTGTAATTTGAATATTCTTTCTTCATAGTACAACTTCTCAATGTCATGGTTTGATACATACAGTACATTACATTATAAATATGCACTAACGGGAGGAAATCTCCTTATGTTATTTGTTTAGGAGGTATAATATCCTGTAATTGACTATGGAAGAAAGGGATTGTTCAGTCGATCAATCAATAGAGGCTGAGGTACAAGGGGATGCCCCAGCCCTTCATAATGTGAGTGGATCAGTCGCACCAGCCCCCTCAGTACCGCAGTTCCCTGTTCAATTTGCTCAGCAGATGGCTGTAATGTTCCAACAGATGGTTGGTAACATGCCTACTCAAGCCCCACTGCAGACACCAGTGGTACAACCACAGCCTTCAACTAGGCAGTATGACAAGCTTATTAAATATGGGGCTACTGAGTTTAAGGGGACAGTAGATCCACTAGAGGTAGAACAATGGTTGGAGAGAATGGATAGGGTGTTCAAGAAACTGCACTGCACAAACGAGCTAAGATTTGAGTATTCAGTGTCACTACTACAGGGAGATGCATATGACTAGTGGAAAACCATTCCCCATAGTTTGGTAGAACCTCTAGTGCTAACCTGGGATGATTTTCTTCGGGAGTTTAGATAAAAATATGTCTCAGATGCCTATGTGGACCAGAAGCTACAGGAGTTCTTAAGTCTGAAACAAGGAAGTAGATCAGTGGCAAAAAATGAAAGGGAGTTTTCTCGCCTAAGCCACTATGCAGGAAGTCTCCTTTCTACCAGCAGAGAAAGATGTAAGAGGTTTGAAATTGGCTTGAAACCTAGTCTCAAACTACAAGTGGTCAGATTCAAATATAATAAATTCTCTGAGCTCATTTCTCAAGCAGTTGAATTAGAAAGAATTGAGTTAGAAGCGGCCCCAGAGAAAAAGAAATCAGAGAAGACAAAAAAAGAGAAAGAGGGAAGTCAGTAGATCAGAGTTCCAGTGGTCCTCCTGGAAAGAGATAGAACTTTGGGGGACATAACAGGGGTGGTAAAAAGTCTGGTAGGGGAAGATTTTTCTGGCAGAAACCTCCTTTATCTAGTCAGCAAACTACCAAAAGTTCCTACCCTCCTTGTCAATGTGAAACTTGTGGTAGAAATCATGGTGGGGTATGCTACAAGGCCATAGGAGCCTGTTATAACTGCGGGGGTACAGGACACTTTGCCAAAGACTGCACCAATGCCCGTAGAGTTGGGCCACCTCCTATTATTGCAGAAGGGTCAGTTCAGAATCCTGCCACCAGAGGTTCACAACCACTTAGCAGAGGTAGAGGTAGGGGTAGAGATAGTCCATCAGGCAGCCAAGGCACAGTAAATCAATCAGAGCAAGGTAGCGCTTCAGTCAGAATCTACACAATAAAATAGAGAGAAGAGGCTGAGACATCTAATATTGTAGTTGGTACCTTCTCAACTTTTAATCAAGATGTATTTGTATTATTTGATCCGGGTTCTACCCATTCCTATGTAAGTGCTAGCATCATTGATTGCATTGCTGTTCCGTGTGTGAAAATGAACTTTGAGGTGCTAGTAACAAGTCCACTAGGACAAGAGGTCAGGGTCAATAAAATATATAGGGATTGTCCTTTAGTGATCCAAGGACATACTTTTCTGTCTGATCTCATTGAAATGCCCTTCAGAGATTATGATATCATCTTAGGCATGGATTGGTTAGCCAGGCATCACGCCATGATTGACCATAGACTGAAGACAGTCACTTTTGGTCTCCCTCAGTACAGTGATGTGGTAATACATGGGAAGAGGCAGCTATTGCTATCAAACATCATTTCAGCTACACTAGCCAGAAAAATGATCAGAAAGGGGTGTGAAGCATAATTGGCACATGTGGTAGACACCCAAGTGCGGAGTTCAGCACTAAGGGACATCCCTACAATATGTGACTTTCTAGATGTGTTTCCTAATGAATTGCCAAGATTACCTCTAGAAAGAGAAGTACAGTTTGAGATTGATGTTATGCCTGGTGTGGATCCAATCTCCATAACACCACATAGAATGGCACCAGCAGAATTGAAGGAGTTGAAGGTGCAGTTGCAAGAACTACTTGAAAAGGGCTTCATCTACCCTAGTGTGTCACCTTAGGGAGCGCCAGTATTGTTTCTTAAGAAGAAAGACGACACTCTCCGCTTATGTATTGACGACTGGCAGTTGAATAAGGTGACAATAAAGAACAGATATCCATTTCCTCGCATTGATGATCTGTTTGATCAGTTGAAGGGTGCAGCTGTGTTCTCCAAAATTGATTTGTGATCTGCTTATTATCAGTTGAAAGTGCAAGAGCAGAGTATTCCAAAAACTGCTTTTAGAAGTCAATATGGCCACTATGAGTTTCTGGTAATGCCATTCGGGTTAACTAATGCTCCAGCTGCTTTTATGGATCTGATGAACACTATCTTCAGACCATACCAATTTGTGGTGGTATTTATTGATGATATTTTGATATATTCGAGGAATGCAGAGGAGCATGATAGACATCTGCAGATTGTACTATAGACTTTAAGGGAGAAACAGCTGAAAGAAATCTCTTTCTTGGGACATATTGTGTCAGCTGAAGGGATTAAGGTAGATTCCAGCAAGGTAGAAGCTATCCTTAATTGGAAGCCACCTAGGAATATCACAGAAATTTGCAGTTTTCTAAGTTTAGCTGGATACTATCACCGATTTGTGAAAGGGTTTTCTATGTTAGCTTCTCCACTAACCAAGCTACTTCGGAAAAATGTGAAATTTCAGTGGACGGATAAATGCCAATAGAGTTTTGATGAGTTGAAGAGGTGTTTGACTGAAACTCCAGTCCTTACTTTACCTACATCGGGTAAAGAATACACAGTTTATAGTGATGCTTCTCACAATGGGTTAGGTTGTGCACTGATACAAGATTGGAATGTCATTGCTTATGCATCATGCCAGCTGAAATCGCACGGGAGGAACTATCCGACTCATGACTTGGAGCTAGCAGCTATTGTTTTTGCTCTGAAGATCTGGAGACATTACTTATCTGGGGAGAGGTGTTATATCGACACAGATTACAAGAGCTTCAAGTATTTGGGCACTCAGAAAGAATTGAAGAACTTGAAACAGAGGAGATGGTTAGAACTGATTAAAGACTATGATTGCTTAATATACTATCAGCCAGGGAAAGCTAATGTAGTGGTTGATGCCTTAAGTCGCAAGACTATGGCAAGTCTCAGAGTTTCTCCTTTGTCCATAGTATATGAGTTGAAAGCACAACATGCCAGTTTGGAGATTGATGATGAGGGACAGACAGTAGTTGCATGGCATGTACAGCAAGTGTTGATTGATCAAATCAGAATGGCTGCTCAGAATGATGAAAAATATCAGAAGCTATTGAAAGAAGTCCAGTAGGGCAAAAAACCTGAATTTCTATGAGAGATGATGGTTTACTACTATATCAGGGCAGAATGTGCATTCCTAATGATGTGGAATTGAGACAGATCATTATGAAGGAAGCACATGAGTCTCCTTTTGCTATGCACCCTGGTGGAACTAAAATGTACAGAGGGCTAAAAGAGCATTACTGGTGGATTGGTATGAAAACGGATGTAGCTAATTTTGTCTCCAAATGCCTAACTTGTCAGCAAGTGAAAGCAGAACGTCAAGTACCAACTGGTTTGTTACATCCATTGCCAGTGCCAGAGTGGAAATGGGAACGGATAACTATGAATTTTGTTATGGGACTTCCGAGGACACAGAATAGTCATGATGCAGTATGGGTTATAGTTGACAGAATAACCAAGTCTGCTCACTTTCTGCCAGTCCGGATGGACTATAGCCTAGAAAGATTGGCCAGATTATTCATAGATGAGATTGTAAGATTGCATGGAGTGCCAGTATCGATTATATCAGACAGAGATCTTAGATTCACTTCTAGATTATGGGGTAGTCTTCAGAGAGCCCTAGGAATTAGATTGAACTTCAGCACGACATTTCACCCATAGACAGATGGCTAATCTGAGAGGATAATTCAGATTTTGGAGGATATTCTACGAGCTTGTGTGATTGAGTTTGAAGGTAGTTGAGATACACACTTATCTCTGATTGAGTTTGCTTATAACAATAGCTACCAATCAAGCATTGGGATGCGACCATATGAAGTTTTGTATGGTAGAAAGTGCAAAACTCCCCTATGTTGGAATGAAGTAGGTGAAAGAAAGAAAGATGATTGGCCTAGAAATTGTTCAGCAGACAGAGGAAAAGATCAAATTGATCAAAGATTGACTCTAGGCTGCATCAGACTGTTAGAAGTCCTATATTGATCTAAAGAGAAGAGATATTGAATATGCAGTGGGTGATAAGGTATTCCTCAAAGTTTCTCCTTAGAAGAGGATTATGAGATTTGGCAGAAAGGGGAAACTGAGTCCTCGCTTTATCAAACCATATGAGGTTCTAGAAAGAGTGGGTCCTTTGGCATATCGGTTGGCATTACCTCCAGAGCTAGAAAGGATACATAGTGTCTTCCATGTGTCCATGTTAAGAAGATACAGATCTGACCCATCTCATGTTCTATTAGTTGAAGAGATTGAGGTAAATCCAGACCTTTCATATGAGGAAGAACCCATAGAGATTCTGGCATATGAGGTGAAGCAGCTGAGGAATAAGCAGATACCCCTGGTTAAAGTGTTGTGGAACCATCATTCAGGCCAGGAAGTTACTTGGGAACGTGAAGAGGACATGAAGAGACAACACCCACAACTGTTCAGAGACTAAAACCAGGTAAAATTTCGAGAAGAAATTTATTTTAGGGGGGGGGGGGGAGGGAGAATTGTAACACCCCTATATTCGGTAGTGCGTTCTACTGTTCCAGTGACCAGTTTCTGTCCGGACAACTAGAATGCCTGGAATTATACTTAAATGTTAGTGAGGAGACATAAAATAATGAAATACAATAGAGGAAAAAATAAGAAAAAAAAAGGAAAAATAAGAACAATGAAATGTAACTAAGTTAAACGAGCCAAAAACCGTAGCGATGGGTGACCGCACTGGAAAGTTGCGATGTAACGCTCTCACTTTATGTAGTCCATACCTTCTGCTGCTACGGTGACCTAAAGTCAGTTCGGGCAAGTCAGGATGTCTGAAAATACACTCCGGTGATGGTAAACAGGCATAAAATGATGAAATAAATAAAAAAAAATACAAGAAAAATTAAGAAAAAATAAAAGAGAGGAAATGAAACTAGGTTAAACGAGCTAGCACCGCAGTGATGGGTGACCGCACGGAGAAATTACGGCGCAGGCAATAGCTGACCCCAGGACTACAGGAAACCTTTAGAAATAATTTTCGTGACATAATTAAAGGTCTACTGAGATATAATTGACATTGGAAATGCCAAAGAAAAATTAATTAGTATAAACGAAAAACCAAAAATAAAGAAATCGGCGGTACAAGGTGTGACACCCCTTACCTGACTACAGTGTAGCCGAGCAAGTTATGCCACTCAGTGTGCCGGAGCACTCTATTTTATCTGATTTCATTACAGTCCTTGATTTATTTATTCAAAAACTTTATTGAAGATTTAGGCTATTTTTACTTTTATCAAAATCTAACTAAGTTGGAGATTTCAAAAATTTTAACGATAATCCGACAAAGTGTCGGCTGTAATTTGGACTAACAGTTCTTCTGAACCTGCCAAAGACAATTTCAATATATACTCAATTTCTCAAACTTAATAGTCTCAAAAATTTTCAAACATAATGTATCTCAATATAGTATCCAGATTTCTCAGAAATCTCATTAGATTTTCAATATCTCAATATTCACAAGTATAATCTCATTATAACTCAAATTCAATTCACATACTAAAATACTTACTTTGAATAGCTTCCATAATTCATAGGTTAATTACATGAGTTTATTTTGTACAAGATATACAAATAATTTACAATGTGCTAGGAATGAACAATATACATAACATGTATAAAATGAGCCCTATCTACATGCATTGCTGAGGAGGTGACAATCTTGAACTCTTCTGACACTTCTGCAGATCCGACTCCAAAAATCTCGATCGACCATCTTGGTTTTACCTTTCAAGACTGCGAGGAAGCAATTCCATCGCGCTAAGCATTTCTGCTTAGTGGTGCAATAATATAACGTAAATAATATATACAAGTAAAGAAAGAAATAAATGATAATTCAGATACTCTAGAATCAATTTAATTTGGTATGGTATTTCTAGTATCAACGATCTTATATACTAGTTTGTTCCTCTTTGGAAGTGCTTAGTTTATAACTTTTCAGTAATACTAGCAGGTATATAATTTATTCTATCTGTATTGTATTTCAAGTCTGTACGGTTTTGCAATTTATATTTTTGTTATGTTTCTTTTGCTAATCTCTTTTGCTTATTCATTCAATACTTAATTTAATTGTACTGGATTTTCATTATACTTAACTTAACTTAGCTGCCTGAATTGAATAATACTTTAATTGATCGCCCAAGTAACCTATACTAGACGCATCGGATCGATAACGGGTCGTTGGCACTGGACACAGCGATGCCTCGGGCCGTCATACCATGGGACGCAGAACGTCAATCACGTATGCAGTCAGTATGGCTAAAGAGCCATGATATCACATAATCGGCATAAAAGCCATGAATACGGGCATAAAAGCCATTGATACGGGCATAAAGCCATGAATACAGGCATAAAGCCTTTCCTTTCGCAGTACTGCTAAAACAATACCCTATTGGCATGCCAAACTATCCAAACCAATCTTGTTAGGTATACTAGGGCATTTGATACTTTAAAATATTAATATATTGTGCTTTATGACTTCATTATTTCATGATAAATTTCAATCATAATTCATACATTTATTTGATCATTTATATGATCACAATTCACATCAATTATCCTTTTATACTATTGTACTCAAAATACTTCTCCTCTTTACAATAATGAGAACTAATGTCTCATTCATACATTTATATGGTTTATTTATCCATTCATTATGTTATTCATATTGATCCCAATTCTAAACAATGGTTCACATGTACCATTGTATTCAAAACATTTTTCCTTTCTCATTTATACATTCAAGAGTCTACTTATGTAATTACAAATTTTATATTTCAAGTTGAGTTACTAATATTTTATGAATTCCATTTGTGATGGGCATATATGCCCTAACTATCTATTCACATCAATTAGGTGACTTATTTTTCATGTTTCAAGTAATCCATGAATATTTCATGGATTTCAAATATATGGCCTAATTTCTTTTTAACAATTTTGACTAGGATGCATAGTCCATATTTGTCATACAATTCTACGCATTTAAGCTTAGAATTGGTTCTAGGTCTTCATCTTAATTCACTAATCATTTTGATTACTATTCACCATACTAGTCAACCAAAATGTTGACCTTTTTATACTTAATGGATATATTAATTCTAATTACACCAAGATCCCACATTTTGAGTTTTACATTTACTAGTATTAATTGCCAATTGCAATTTAAAGTCCCCTAGATGCATTTCTAATTTCAAATTTTGAATTTCAAGTTTTGGTGTCACTATTCACCTCATTGGTCAACAAAAATGTTGACTTTTGCATAGACAATAGGTACATTGGTTTTAACACTCCCGATGTACCATATTTTGCATTTAAAACTTGTTGGAATCAATTACCAAATACATTTCCAAGCTTATCTCAAGTTTTCATGTCACTATTCACTTCATTAGTCAACTAAAATGTTGACTTTTGCATAGAAAATATGTACATTGACTTTGGCACTTCAAACATACTACATTTTTCATTTAAAACTTGTTGGTTTTGGTCACTTTCTCAAAGCTTAGGTCATTTTGGCAAAATTGCCAATTTTTGGTTTTGGTACTCCGAAGTTGCACTGTTTCATTGGTCGATTTACTGTTGGAATTTGACAAAACTTCCTTCATAGAAAATGTTCCTTATTTTGTCTAGTTGAATTTCTTTTTTTTGAATCACTCCATTTGGAGTTTTGTAGCTCAAGTTATGGCCAAAATAAGTTTATCGCTCACGCAATCGCTCATGCTTTGAGATTTTGGGTCTGGTAGATTTTTGGTCCAACTTTAGTCAGTAATTTGATCAAGTTAAGTTCATAATTTGGTCTAACTTTCTACTTATGAAATGTTCTACCATACCTTAGGTTTCCATCGGTTCAAGAATCGCCTAAATCCGAGTTTTCTAGAGAGAGTTATAGTCCTCCAAACATTGCTGCTCAAATGAAAATTCTGGAAATCTCAGTACAGTAAACTTCACTTTGCTCAATGATTTGATTAGGTTCTGGTCATAATTTGGGGTAGGTTTCTTCATGAAAGTTGTTTTTCTATGTCTTAACTTGTTGCTGTAAAAATTTCAGGTCAATTGACCAAATCTACAGTGAGTTATGGCCAAATGAACAGTTACTGTTCATTTGGTCATTCTGCAGGGGCTGTTTGCAGGGTATCCGGATTGGGGCCAAGTTTTGGTCCTCTTGCTTTGGTCTTTTAGGCATGATTTCTTCAGCAAAAATGTGCCATTACAAGCCTAGTTTCATTTCCAATTGGCCAAACATCAATTGGACCTACACAATCAAAGTTATGGCTGTGCAAGTGGACTGAAATTTCAGTCACTCTGCTGCACTCACAAGGCAGCCTACACATTCACTTGGCTATACTATTTTTCAGTCCAATTCATGGTCAACATACCTAAAATGGTCACTAATTGACCATTAAGATGTTCTCTAACAATTTCCTAAGCCAAGTCAATTTTTCACTTCTCAAAACCCTAGTTTTCCCTTATGATTCACACATACACCTAATTAAGCACTTCCATTCATTATTTATGTGTATATACACCTTAAACATAATCTCTAATTCATTCTAAGTCCATTAAAACCATCAAAAATACTCCACCTTTGTTCCTTCCTTAGGGCAGCCAAAATTGATGGCATACATACACATAGTTTTTATTCATTTTACTTACAATTCCTTACTTATTTCAACTCTTTAACATAGAAATAAAGAGTTTTAAATAGATAGGTGCACTAACCTTGAATGGGGCAGAATTTCCAGCCACCCAAACTCCTTTCTTTCTTCCTCTGTTGGCTGCCTAGAGGTTGCTCAAGTTGCTAGGTTAATTTTTTGTGAAGCTAGGTTATGATTTTGTTGGGTAGAAATGGGTGAATCAAGCTTTGAAAAGCTTGAATATGCTTAGCTATGGAAGAGGTCACGTATTGGAAGAAGATGAAGAAGAAGAAGAGCATAATTTTTAGGTCCATTTGTCTCTTTTATTGGTTAAGTAAATGGTTGGTTAAATGTGATTGGTGGGAAACTCTTAGACGACATCATATGATGTCAAAATTGACATTTATTGTCATTTTTCTTTTCTCTTCTTCTCTACTCATTTTCACTTTAATTTTTAGTAATGTTTATTCATATTTTAGACCATAATAATTATTTACTTAACTGGACAAGTCGGCCAAAAATCGTCTCTGAAGGCGAAATGACCAAAATGCCCTCCGTTTGGCTTAACGGGTCAAAATTGTCTGTACCGATTGAAAAATTTTTCTAAATATTTTCTTGGCATTCTAATGCCATAGGAACCTCAATGACCCTTCTCTGGAGTCTCAAAATTATTTTATAATTTTTCCCCCGGGTCTAGGGCTCCTCGTTGCGAGAACCGCAACTTCCCTCTGGTTACCCCTCGCTAGGGTACCGGCTCATTTGACTTAGTTGTATTTTATTTCTAAAATTTTTGCTAAATTTTTCTCATTAATATTTGAGTTAATTATGGTCCCTCACTTTGATTTGAATATTTTTCCAGACGTTCTAGCTGTCCGGACCGACACCGGTCACCGGAACAGTAGAATGTACGGAGTTGCTACGGGGAGGGTGTTACACAAGGAGTAAATTGGTAGTACCGAAAAATCCGAAATATAACCCACAGAGGGATATTTTGGTCAATTGACACCTAGAGTTGACTTTTGACCTAAATTTTGACAAAAAATAAGTGGTATTACATTTTAAAAATTTAATGAAAAACAAGAAATTTGCCATATAATGTAAATAGTGAAAGATTGAGGGCATAATTGCAATTTAAGGGACTTTGGATTAATTAATCTTTTAATCAACATTAGTGCACCACTAAGTGTGATTTAGTGGACCTATATAAACCAAAAGTGGACAGATTTAACTTCATCTTCCTCATACCTTCACATTGCCGAATTCAATTTCTCCATTTTCCTCCACAGCCGGCCAAGCTTCAAGCTCTCATCCACTAAGATCAAGCCATGAAATCTTCAGGGTTCTTTCATTAAAAGTTGTCCATACACCTTGGGGAAGAGATTGAGAACAAGAAAGGAAGGTTTTGGTGAAGATTTGGTCAAGCTTCAAAAGAGGTAAGTGCTCATTTTCCTTACTTGCTTCATTAAAGTTTTAATTAAGGCAATGGGAAGTTAGAATATGAAAGAATTTGAAGAATTTGATGAGTGTTGATAAGTCCCCAAATCGGCAGCCCTCATGTCCATGGGAGTATGAATTATTTCTTCATGTAAATGGTGATTTGAGGTGTTGATTAAAGTGCTTAAATGTATAAGAGCTTAATTACCATGTGTATGTGTGAATTGTGCATTGAAAGTGAGGTTAGGAAGTCAATAAGGGAGATTGAAGTATATGTGTAAATTGGGTAGCCTTGATATGCTTAAGAAGGCCTTAAATTCATGTATATTTAATGTTGATTTAAGAACAATGAGATGTATGTTATTGATCATGGTTAGTTGGATTAAGTTTGAGCAATTGAATTGTTGTTAGACATGGATTTGATCAATTGAGTGTGATGGAGAATTACTTGAGTTGAATTTATATTTGGACATTGCTTAAATTGCTGAATATTTGATCACATATATTGTGGCTCGATATTGGTTGTATTAGATTGATATTGGACAATTGACCTAAGTATAAAGTGCATAATGTCTATTAGAATTGCAAAAATTTGCAATGCAAAGTGTGTTAGTAAAAACAGTGTATATTTTAGGCTCTAAATGGAAATGTGTGACCCCAATTGGTATGAGACCAATTGGAGGTGAAATAGGACCTATAATAGACCAATTTTCATGCAGAGGTCATGCTAAAATTCTGCTTAGAAAATGACCTAAAAAGTGACTAAATCCGGATTGCCGAAAATGTGAACCCAGAATTTGACCATATGAACAGTAATCAGTCTTTTGGCCATAACTCACTCAAAACTAGTCCAAATGACCTGAAGTTCATACCGTTGGAAAGCTTAGACATAGGGCTACAACTTTGGTGAAGACCTCCAAGCCCAGAAATGCTAATTATCAAGTCAAAACGATCGCCAAAGTTGGGTTACAAAAACTGGCCGAATTGACTTTGACCTAGAAATGACCTAAACTTTGCAATATAAGTGCAACTTGACCAGCAATAGTAAAATGGCCATAACATGGTCCATAGAACTCCAAATGACATGAAATCAGTCCCAAAATTTCAATAAGATATAGATCTACAATATTGGTAATTTGACCAAAACCCAGAAATCAAGGGAACTAGGTCAATTAAATTGATTAAGTTGACACACTAAATCTGAAATTGGTACAATTGACCATTAAGTCCAGAAAATTCAAATAGGCATATCTCCCACAAGAAATCTTCCAATGTAATGAACCATACCAATCTAGAAAGCGAAGAAAGAGACCTAAAACTTTGTTTCAGACAACTTCCTTAAATTATAAATGTATAAGGTCAGAATTTAAGGTCAAAGCTATTGACCTAATTGAGGACCATGCCAATATAGGACCTTTGAGTCCAAGTTAACAATTTGTCTATAAAGAATTCTATAAGACTTGAAAAATGGTAAACAAAATTTCTAGTTGTCCTTAAAACATAGGGCAACAATACTTATAAAGAATGCTAGACCTCAATGTGATTACAAATAGTCCAAATAAATTAGTAAATTCAAAACGAAAATGCCTAAAAAGGAAACTGAAATTTAGATTTGACCTAGTTATTGTTAATTGACCATAACTTGAGCTATACAACTCCAAATGGAGTGATTCAAAAAGGAAATTAAAGAAGACACAATGAGAAACAATTTAATGAAGAGAAATATGCTAAATTTACACTGTAGCTTGGTCCAATAAATAGTAAACATTGGTCATAAAATCTGAATAATTACAATAAAATGCAATAAGCTTTGAAATGAAATTGGCAACATATATCAACATGTGAGGAATGAAAAATGGAACATATTAGTGACATTAAAACTAATTCACCTAGTGTGCATTAAAGATCAACATTATAGGTTGACTAATGAAAGGAATAGTATTAATAATATTTAGTTATTGAATCTTATTATTAGAAACAATTTAAATGAGTACTGAAACACTTTAAATTGTGTGTTTCAGTTAGAAAAGACACTGAAAAGGGAAAAGACCCACTGAGTCAAGGCCAAGAGGTGACTCATCAGAGGTTTGTGCACAACTAGTTTTTAATTGATTTTGTTCTGAAAATTTCTTATGATTAAATGATGTATTTTCTTTATGTATTATGTTTATCAAGTATTGGATTTAATTCAATGATTATTGAAATTGTTATAGTATGTATGAATTTAGCTTTGTGAAATGGTATTTCAACAAGTATTAAGCATTGTTGTGGATTGAATAAATTATGTTTTGGAAAATTGTGATAGAATATATTTTGAATTGTGATGGGCAATTTGCATGGAAAAATACAAATTTATATTTTGAATTGTGATTGAGCATAAAAATTATTCGATATTGGAATTGACTTTGAATTGAATTGTATTGTGATTTATGCTTACAAAAAGGACAAAGAGATTGATGATATTATTTTATATCTCACTATAGATGCTTGACTAGGTTATTACCCATCTCTCTCATTTGTTGAGGAGACAATGGAGTTACCTTTGTTTTGATTACCATGGTATGTACACAGGTTTAGATTCTCCTCTGATTAGAGGTTAGATCTAAGATTTACTTGTTATGGCCCTTTTGGAAGTTTCATTATTGTGATGTGTACTGTGCACGATGATTCGACCTCCTCGACCATAGGGAGTTAGAATCACCCCGAAGATGCCCTTGCGGATTAGTCTTGCATATTTAGTGAGATAAAGAATGATTTTTGAATGGTAAAGAATTTCGATTTCAATTGGAATTTATACATAATTGATTTTATTGGAATCAATCTTTATTTTCATAAATTGCTGAAATTACTTTAAATGTCCAGTTGTGATTTGATAAATTGAATTTCTTGCTCGAAGTCATTTTAACTAATGATTTATATTATTGGCAATGAAGATTTTGACTTTTGAAATTTTGTTGAATTCGAGACTTTCAAATTAATTGTTATAATTTTGTTAATGTATATTGTACTATGTTTTAAATTATAATTGTGCACCACTGAGTTCACCACTCAGCGATAGCTTTATACGCTGTCACAGGTGAAAAGAGCATAGAGTAGTTGAATAAGCTTCTTTAAAGACACATTCAGATCAGCTCCAGGTATATCATAGGTATACCCATGTACATAGGTTTTGATGTATGCATGTAAATATATATGTAAATTATTTGAGCAGTTGTATAAAAATTCTTGTAAAATATTTTGGTATGTAATTAAATGTAAATTATTGTAAATGTAAATTTAAGATTTCATTCACCTGTATAGTTTTGTAATACTAATTTTTTAGTCTTGTAATCAATAAAATGTTTCTTTTATGATGAGGTTGGTTTGAAAATGAATTGATCTGATTATTGAGATTGAATTGTATTGAGAAATGATTTGAAATGGAGTTATAGTTGAGCAAAAATATTGGAAGTGTGTTTCATTGCAAGGTTTGAAGAACTGTTTTCTCAAAATACAGCTGGCACTCTGCCGAAATTTAAAAAAAAAAATTTGTAACACCAGATTTTAATCAATGATTCAATTTCATGAAAATTGTCTTAAAATTTCTTATAGTATATTTAATGGGTTATCGGTAGGCGAAGTACGGTAATTCATTAGGTGTACTGCGGGATCATGTTACATCTTACGGAGGAGTAGGGTGTGACATGTTTAGTGGTATCAGAGCAATGGTTTTAAAGTAAATTTTGAACTGTAAATTTGAAATCTTTTTGTCGGTAGATACAACTGTTCAAATGTTTGACACATATAGTACATTTACATCATAAATATGATCTGATGGAGAGAAATCTCCTTGTGTTGGTTATACAGGAAATAGAAAATCTTGTGAAAATATATGGAAGAAAAGAATGAGACAATAGAACAATTTGTAATGATGGAAGTACAAGATGAAGCCCCAGCCCCTCAGAGAGTTGGAAGCTCGACTTTACCTGCCCCACCTGTATAAATTACTGCACAAATGGCCACTTTCTTTCAAAAAATGGCTGATAATTTGTTAGCCCAAGCCCAAGTACAGACCCAACTCCCATAAGGGTAACATGAAATAAAGAAGAGGGAGAGACCTATGAGTCAGAGCTCAAATAGTAAATTGGGAAAAAGGAAGAACACTGGAGAGCCTAGTGGTTATGGATCTGATAGAGGCGGATCTTTAGGGCAAAGGCCACCAAGGTCCAGTCGTTGAACAACTAGAAGTTCATATCCTCCTCGCATCTACAACTCTTATGGCAAACTACATGGGGGTATTTGTCATAAGGCCACTAGAGCCTGCTACGATTGTGGTGAACATGGACATTTCATTAGAAATTGTACTAGAGCACCTCGATTTGCTCTCCGGAGTTCATAGACAGTCGGTTAGAGTCGAGATAGAAATAGAGTTGGTACTTCTCACAACCATAACACAGTGAATCAACCAGAATATAGTAGTGCACTAGTAAGAGCGTCCACTATGCACCAAGGAGAAAGAACAGAAACTTCGGATGTAGCTGCTGGTAAGTTCTTAATTTTTGAAAAAAAAAACAATTAGTTATTATTTAATCCCAGCACTACTTAATTGTATGTTAGTATTAGAACTATATATTCTATTGCTATTCCTTTACATAGGAATAAATTTTGATGCATTAGTGATTAGTCCTTTAAGGTAAGGACTGTGATAATAAGTGAAATTAGTTTTGGAAGAGTTTGTCAGCGAAAAGTATTATCTAACACACTATAAATTATAAAGCTAATTGGCGAGCCTACTTAATGTAAGGCAAGAAGATCTAAAAGTAAGTTACAGTAATAGAATTGCTCTAGATGAGGGCAAAGATGTTACTGTTAGTAATTATCAATGGATATTGTAATCAGAATAAGTTTAGGATATTAGTGGATTAGAGAAGGATAAGATGTTAAAAAACCTAGTCCATGAGGTTATAACATAGTGACTATGTAATGTTCTCGGTGTTTGTATTGTAAGCTGCCGATTATAATACTGATATGGGATAATTGTGTAAAGCTACGTGCTTCCTCATGGTACACCAAGATAAGGATGTTTGTAAGTAGTCTTTGATTTGGTACAGAAGGGTACTATTACGGGAAATAAATGTGAAAATTTTAGTTAGAATTTGAAAACTTTAAAACTAACATATCGAAAGGTCACTATTAGTCAGTGACTCGGTTACACTAATATGAGCTACTGATACGACAGGAATTACTATAAAATTAGAGATTTTAGTATGACTATAAATTAAAAAGAATACCTTGAGGACGAAGATATCTAGACCTCGATATGGAGGCTTATAGTTATTTTGATATTTTTGTCAGAAAGAAATGATTTAGGCATTTGAGACATTTGTGTGAGATAAATGTAGAATACCTAGACGAGGGCAAGTTAACAGGATTGGAGTAAGTAAAGGAGATGGAAGGACTAGTAAGGATTCTAGCATGAGAAATCGAGGAACTAATGAATAAGAGAATTTCATGAGTGGAAACATAAAAAGCAAAGGACACAATAATGGGAAAGTGAGTAAAATTATGAGATAACGATATCAGTTATATGAATTCAATAAATTTCGAGGACAAAATTTTTATTTAGAAGGGAAGAATTGTAACGCCCTCACTTTACGTAGTCCGTACCTTCTGCTGCTCCGGTGATCTAAAGTCAGTCCGAGCAAGTCAGGATGTCTGAAAATACACTCCAGTGATAGTAAACAGGCATAAAATAATGAAATAAATAAAAAGAAAATACAAGAAAAATTAAGAAAAAATAAAAGAGAGGAAATGAAACGAGGTTAAACGAGCGGCAAAAATGATGGGTGACCGTGCAGGGAAGTTACAGCGCGAGCAATAGCGACCCAGATCATGGGAACCCTCAGAAATAATTTTCGGGACATAACTAAAGGTCTACTGAGGTGTAATTGACATTGAAAATGTCAAAAAAAATATTAATTAGTATAAACGAAAAACAAAAATTAAAGAAATCGGCGGTACAAGGAGTAAATCGGTAGTACCGAAAAATCCGAAATATAACCCGAAGAGAGGCATTTTGGTCAATTGACACCTAGAGTTGACTTTTGACCTAAATATCCATGAAAAATAAGTGATATTACATTTTAAAAATTTAATGAAAAACAAGAAATTTGGCATATAATATAAATAGTGAAAGATTGAGGGCATAATTGCAATTTAAGGGACTTTGGATTAATTAATCTTTTAATCAACATTAGTGCTCCACTAAGTGTGATTTAGTGGACCTATATAAACCAAAAGTGGACAGATTTAACTTCATCTTCCGCATAACTTCACATTGCCGAATTCAATTTCTCCATTTTCCTCCATAGCCGGCCAAGCTTCAAGCTCTCATCCACCAAGATCAAGCCATGAAATCTTCAGGGTTCTTTCATTAAAAGTTGTCCATACACCTTGGGGAAGAGATTGAGAACAAGAAAGGAAGGTTTTGGTGAAGATTTGGTCAAGCTTCAAAAGAGGTAAGTGCTCATTTTCCTTACTTGCTTCATTAAAGTTTTAATTAAGGCAATGGGAAGTTAGAATATGGAAGAATTTGAAGAATTTGATGAGTGTTAATAAGTCCCCAAATCGGCAGCCCTCATGTCCATGGGATTATGAATTATTTCTTCATGTAAATGGTGATTTGAGGTGTTGATTAAAGTGCTTAAATGTATAAAAGCTTAATTACTATGTGTATGTGTGAATTGTGCATTGAAAGTGAGGTTAGGAAGTCAATATGGGAGATTGAAGTATATTTGTAAATTGGGTAGCCTTGATGTGCTTAGGAATGCCTTAAATTCATGTATATTTAATGTTGATTTAAGAACAATGAGATGTATATTATTGATCTTGGTTAGTTGGATTAAGTTTGAGCAATTGAATTGTTGTTAGACATGGATTTGATCAATTGAGTGTGATGGAGAATTGCTTGAGTTGAATTTGTATTTGGACATTGATTAAATTGCTAGATATTTGATCACATATATTGTGGCTGGATATTGGTTGTATTAGATTGATATTGGACAATTGACCTAAGTATAAAGTGCATAATGTCCAATAGAATTGCAAAAATTTATAATACAAAGAGTGTTAGTAAAAATAGTATGTATTTTAGGCTCTAAATGGAAATGTGTGACCCCAATTGGTATGAGACCAATTGGAGGTGAAATAGGACCTATAATAGACCAATTTTCATGTAGAGGTCATGCCAAAATTCTACCTAGAAAATGACCTAAAAAGTGACCAAATCCGGATTGCCTAAAATGTGAACCCAGAATTTGACCATATGAGTAGTAATCAGTCTTTTGGCCATAACTCACTCAAAACTGGTCCAAATGACCTGAAATTTATACCGTTGGAAATCTTAGACATAGGGCTACAACTTTGGTGAAGACCACCAAGCCCAGAAATGCTAATTACCAAGTCAAAATGATAGCCAAATTTGGGTTACAAAAACTGGCCGAATTGACTTTAACCTAAAAATGACCTAAACTTTGCAATATAAGTGCAACTTGACCAGCAATAGTAAAATGACCATAACTTAGTCCATAGAACTCCAAATGATATGAAATTAGTCCCAAAATTTCAATAAGACATAGATCTACAATATTGGTAATTTGACCAAAACCCAAAAATCATGGAAACTAGGTCAATTAGGTTGATTAAGTTGACACACTAAATCTGGAATTGGTACAATTGACCATTAAGTCCAGAAAATTCAAATAGGCATATCTCCCACAAGAAATCTTCCAATGTAATGAACCATACCAATCTAGAAAGCGAAGAAAGAGACCTAAAACTTTGTTTCAGACAACTTCCTTAAATTATAAATGTATAAGGTCAGAATTTAAGGTCAAAGCTATTGACCTAATTGAGGACCATGCCAATATAGGACCTTTGAGTCCAAGTTAACAATTTGTCTATAAAGAATTCTATAAGACTTGAAAAATGGTAAACAAAATTTCTAGTTGTCCTTAAAACATAGGGCAACAATACTTATGAAGAATGCTAGACCTCAATGTGATTACAAATAGTCCAAATAAATTAGTAAATTCATAACCGAAAATGCCTAAAAAGGAAACTGAAATTTAGATTTGACCTAGTTATTGTTAATTGACCATAACTTGAGCTATACAACTCCAAATGGAGTGATTCAAAAAGGAAATTAAAGAAGACACAATGAGAAACAATTTAATGAAGAGAAATCTGCTAAATTTACACTGTAGCTTGGTCCAATAAATAGTAAACATTGGTCATAAAATCTGAATAATTACAATAAAATGCAATAAGCTTTGAAATGAAATTGGCAACATATATCAACATGTGAGGAATGAAAAATGGAACATATTAGTGACATTAAAACTAATTCACCTAGTGTGCATTAAAGGTCAACATTATAGGTTGACTAATAAAAGGAATAATATTAATAAAATTTAATTATTGAATCTTATTATTAGAAACAATTTAAATGAGTACTGAAACACTTTAAATTGTGTGTTTCAGTTAGAAAAGATACTGGAAAGGGAAAAGACCCACTGAGTCAAGGCCAAGAGATGACTCATCAGAGATTTGTGTGTAACTAATTTTTTATTGATTTTGTTCTAAAAATTTCATATGATTAAATGATGTATTTTCCTTATGTATTATGTTTATCAAGTATCGGATTTAATTCAATGATTATTGAAATTGTTATAGTATGTATGAATTTAGCTTTGTGAAATGGTATTTCAACAAGTATTAAGCATTATTATGGATTAAATAAATTATGTTTTGGAAAATTGTGATAGAATATATTTTGAATTGTGATGGGCAATTTGCATGGAAAAATACAAATTTATGTTTTGAATTGTGATTGAACATAAAAATTATTCGATATTTGAATTGACTTTGAATTGAATTGTATTGTGATTTATGCTCACAAAAAGGACAAAGAGATTGATGATATTGTTTTATATCTCACTATATATGCTTGACTAGGTTATTACCCATCTCTCTTGTCGCAATGGGATTTTGCGGTCGCCTGGACGATCACTCACCGAAGTGGGAAAAAGTGAGGAGTCGCCACCTTAGTTTTGAGGGAAACTAAAGAAAACCATTTGAGAAGTTATATTAAAAATGAAACCACTTCAAAACAGAGATTCTAAGTTCGGGGTCCGTAAACGGGTGGGGAAGGTGTTAGGCACCCCACCTCGTCCCTTAATAAGGGTAAGTAGATTTAATTCTGCGTCCTTTATAAATTAGTTAGGAGGGCTTAGGCGGCAATGTTAATCCTTTTGGTGGAAGGAATATTTGATTTTTCACTAAATTTGGATCACCCAGATACATAAGTAAATGAGACAACCTTAGTGAATGGGTGTGAGAATCGGATAAGAACTCTCCTCCAATCTCTTTTAAGTTATTTATTAAAATTTTGAGGGGAGACCGGATAAGAACCCTCCTCCGATCTCTTTTAAGTTATTTATTAAAATTTTGAGGGGAGACCGGATAAGAACTCTCCTCCGATCTCTTTTAGACGTTTATTAAAATTTGGGGTTAAGACCGGATAAGAACTCTCCTCCGATCTCTATCTAATAGTTATTTATATTTTGAGTTGTGACCGGATAAGAACTCTCCTCCGGTCCCTATTTAATAGTTATTAAAATTTTGGATTGAGACCGGATAAGAACTCTCCTCCGATCTCTTTTAGACGTTTATTAAAATTTGGGGTTGAGACCGGATAAGAACTCTCCTCCGATCCCTATCTAATAGTTATTTATATTTTGAGTTGTGACCGGATAAGAACTCTCCTCCGGTCCCTATTTAATAGTTATTAAAATTTTGGATTGAGACCGGATAAGAACTCTCCTCCGAACACTATTAGAAGTTTATTAAAATTTGGGGTTGAGACCAGGATAAGAACTCTCCTCCGATCCCTATCTAATAGTTATTTATATTTTGAGTTGAGACTGACAAGAACTCTCCTCCGATCTCTTTTAAATTAGAAAGGAGCACGAAGGGATTTTTTCGATGTCCCGAATTTTGGTGTCCTAAGAACCTAAAAATAAGGGTCCTGAAGTTTAAAGATGTTGAGGATAAGATTTCTCAATACCTTTTGGCTAGATGGGGAAAACTAGACTTGATTTACCGACCTCCCATGTATTCATTTTACAGATTATCTATTGGCCTTGACCTATTCTGTTTCGTTTACTTTGGCCTTATTCCACTCTATGACATCTTTGTCGAGTGGCTGTTTACGTCAACCTAATAGTTTGGCTATCTTCCTGACGTGTTATTCAGGTCCTCTCTTTTAAAGGAGACCTCTAAGTTGCAGCTACCTACGTTTACCCAACCATTTACATACTACTAGGAGTTAGAAAACTTGTTTTCAGAAATGACGGAGATCAATAAAATGAACCGATCACTAAAAGATGATTTGAGAGTGACTTTCTTTGGGATTGCTTGTGCAGAAATGATCTTGAAGAAAATCGCAGATGTAAGAAGAACAAGGAAAATGCGGGAAATAAACGTAGACACTTAATAAAACAGTAGCATGAACTCTTACAACAACATTTTTCTTGGGTTCTCTGCATAAAATAATCTTGAAGAAAATTGGATATATGAAGAACAAAGGAAGTGCGAAAATAAACGTAAACAGCAGTATGAACTCTTACCTGTGAGGAGCCGGGTCTACTAAAATAGTTACGGGGTGGCAAACAGGGATGAGACAGTAGGCTGATTAGCCTGAGGGTGGTGTTCTTCGTGAACTGGAGGGTACTTAGCTAAAGAAATGAGTGATATGAAGTTGATCTTGGGCAGTGAAAACAGAGATGATAAAAGACAGAAAGTGAGAGTATGACCAGATAATGAACAAACTGGAAATATAGAGTTCCAGTATTCAAAATCTCTTCAAGAAAACACTTCAGAAAACTAGTTTCCAAAGTCTTTTTAATCAACACTTCTAAATAGCAGAGTAACAAACTAAATGAACTTTCAGAGTTCCTCTTGCTATAATAACAGCCTCTCGTCTATTTTTCCGTCCGTCCCTTGAACAGTTTTTATGCCGGTATTTATAGGAATCGGGTGCTCTTCGTGAAGGGTCAGGATTTATTTGAGGGAGATGGAGGGTCGAGATCTCGAAGGACATGATCGGAGGTTCAGGAATTAAAGAGAATCAAAATGAATTGTTGAGATCACTCTTCATAATATTTGTCCTTTTCTTCTTTCCATTTGATGGTCTCAAATTTCCTTGTCCGGAACGATCCGAGGGCTAAGAGTGAAAGACGCTGGTATTGTCGTCTTCTCTCTTGATCTAAGGGTTCCGGGTTTGTCCTTACAAGTGGGATCAACGGTGGAGATTGGGATGTACAGGACTGTCATGACATACCCGCACTGCACAAGATTGCGGCGATTCTTAGGCGTGCGGTGGAGATCTCGTCTGCCACGCTTTAATTACCTCGGCTCTGATTCTGACGACGGTTATTGGGATTTGTCTTATTCTTTTTGTCTTCCGATCCCTCCCCTAGCTACTATTCCGATCTCTCATGCTGATCTCCTATCTCCCGATCTCTATTATCCCTTAATCAGTCTGGATTCGGTCCAAGCATTAATTACATCTCGATTCTCGAAGCGTCCCGCCGTTTTCCGCCAGCATTAAATGCCCATTTCCCCTATATATACCGCCGACGGAGACATTTTCTTCATCCGACTTTCCTCTCTTCTTTTCTTACTTTCCTGTTTCTAGCCGCTCGGTGGAAGTTCTGGCTATAACTGTGGCTTTGATCTTTTTCCGATGAACTTCTTTACTTACCGACTGAAAATTCACGATCCCGGTGATCGAATGACCTTTACTGATGATGGTGAGAGGACTGGATTTGACCGATCTGTATTGCGGACTTTGGTTGTACCGATCTCGAGTCGCTCAACTGAGTTCATTCGGCTTCTCATCGCATTGGGTGTTCTGACAGCGTCTTTCCTCCACATTGGGTGTTCCGACAGCGGGTCGGTTTCGAGTGGTAACATCGGTGACGATGTCTCTCATCTTCATGGGAGTCATAGTCACCCCATCTGAGCTGCACATCTATCCGATGCCAACAGCCGGTCTCCTGGTCAAACACATCTTTTGATTCAGCCACAAGACTAGGCTTTGACATAGGCCTTTTAGATAGGATGTTCCACCGGTCTCTAGAGATCGCCCAAATGATGTAATCCGAACTTTTGAAAATAAAGACTTTATTTTGTCGGTTATCATCTTATTATTTTTGCATTGATTGTTTTTCGATCTCTAATGTGGTTATCCGATCTGGTTTTTTACCTGAATGACACTTAACTGATCCTTTATTCAAAATATTTAGCTCATTATGCCGATCTCTAATTAACCGATCTCTGAACATTCAGATATTTGAGAGAAGTGTCGTAATGTGCCGAGTTCCACCAATCGATGCGCTGCCTAGAACCTCGCGAGCATTAAATGCTCGGACTAGTATAAATAGGGGTGGGAGGGTTAGCCAGTTGTTCTCTCATTCCATTTTCAATCCTCTGCTCACAACTTCGAAGTTCTCTCATTTTCTCAAGTTCTTCCGACGCCGATCAGACTCCGGTAAGGGCTTTGATCCTCTTTTTAATTTAAATTCTTTGTTTCTTTTGAAAATGAACGGTGCCGAAGGTCAGAGAGCGGCGAGCCCTCCTTCGATTCAGTTCTCGTGGTCATCGTCTGAAGAAGAGGCAGTCGGGCCAAGTGTTCAACAAGAACCTCCCAGGGCCTCCGCTCCAACTCGGGGGTGGGTCATACCATCGAGGCTCGCACCTTCTTCAAGGAGAGAGACCCTTCCTATAGACGAGCTTCCGTCGGTTCTTCGAGAATCCGATCTGCAATCGTTTGTTCAAGAATACAATATTTGTCCTGATTCATATGAGCTGATCAAGTGCCATGGCGATCTTCGTGTCGATCACTCTTTTGAAGAGAATGACATGGTCATGGTGTACGAGGAACAGTTAAAGGCCGGTCTGAGGTTCCCTCTAGCCGATTTCTATAAGGAGGTCCTAAAACTTCACCGAGCATCCATTGTTCAAATTCACCCCAACTCGTGGCGGATCTTGGTAGCTTTCCGAGGTCTATGCCGAGCTAAGGGAATCAGACCTACGGCTAAGGTGTTCGCCGAGCCGCATGCACTAACTCGCCGAAAGGATGACGAACATCGGTTCTTTCAGTGAAGCCTCATTGTGGACTCTTTTCCGACCGCCTCATCCCTTAAGAATTGGAAGAACCGGTTCTTCATTCCGAGGAGTAAAGATCCGAAGCCGCTTTGAGGACTTTCCTCGTAGCTGGTGGTACCAGGGGCCCCGCTCAAGCACATTACCCTGAGTCAAGAGGAAAGCTTAATAGTGATGGAGCTGAAAAGTCAGGCCGCCTCTCTAAAATATTCCTGTCCAAATGCGGTGACTGCCGAACTGCACCATTGGACCATGCAACTGATCACCGGCCAAGATCGCGAACTTCCGCTCTCTGACCTCGGCATTGGTATTTTCTATATCTCAGTTCTCAGGACCTTAGCGATCTCACTAACCTCTTTTCTGTGCAGGTATGGCGGGTGGTGAGGGTTCTAGGAAGCGGAAGAAGGAAAGAGAGATCTCCCGGAAGATAAAGGAGATGAAGCGTTCGGAACGTCTTCAAACACCCGGTCACGAACCTGGGGAGATACAAAGAGACCCGCCTCAACCTTCGGGTCCGCCGACCATTGAAGCTGTCAGATCTCCTCCTAGATCGGAAGAGCAGCCCCCGCCTCTCTCAGTTATTCCAAGCACGGAAATGGAGCCTTCTCAATCTTCTGGGAGGACCTCTTCTCGTGGCGCCGACATCGATCGATCGCTTGAAGAATAACCTGATCGTTAGGGAGAACTCCGATTTTGCCAAAGTCCTGGGATCTACCATCTTCTTTCAAGAGGATCGGGACAGGCTATCCCGGAATGGTCTCGATGATATCTTGACTCGAACCATGAGCTTGAATGTGGAGTGTCTGGTGAACCAGACCATGGTTCGGGAAAAGATTCAACGTCTGGGTAAGGAGGTCGGGAAGAAAATCAGAATTGGCTTCCTCCGATCCCAACTCTCATCCGCCGGATTATATATCTCAAGTCGAGGGACGGGCGAAGTACCATGAAGACCAGTGGCCGAGAAGTCTCGTGACTGGCCGAAAGAGAACGGGCTCTCGAGAAGTCCGTGCACTTCGTGCCAACGGCCGCCAGTCGCTCAACTTATAGAGGAACTTAACGAAGGATAAGGAGCTTACCGAGAAAGGCAAAGAGCTTAAGGAAAAGATGAAGAGATGGTGTCATGAATAGCCGGAGCCTATGTGAATGCTCATAAGGATCTCTTGGCCGAACTCCAAAAGCGCTACCCTGAAGAGGACTTCTCCTGGATGGATGACCTGGCTCCCGAGGGCGACGGCGAAGATAGTGAGGAGGAAGCCGAAGGTGAGGGAGAGAGGGAGAGTGATCCAAATGTAGATCAGGCTGGTGATCCCCACCAATAACTTGTACAGATTATGACATGAAATGAAATGCCTCTTTGTTCAATGAATGATTGTGATCGGAAAATTTTAAACCATTGTTTGTCTGAGTATTTGATTGTATGAGCACAGCAAAACAAAAACTAAATGTGATTATTAATCTAAGTATGAGAGATCGGAAAGCACTTTAAGCATGAGATCGGTAGGGAAGAAATGCTGAACGAAACTTGATTGAAAATTTAACTCGAACACTTAAGATCGGAATCCTCATTAAATCGAACTAAAACTTTAGCTCTTAAACCTTCGGAAAGGAGGTCGGCAATAAAACTGGTAGGAAAAGATCTAGTGCCAGTTCATTTTATTTATCAACAGAGATCAGGAATATACTTGACAGGTCCGGAAATTCGACAACGGGTTTGAGAGGTCGGTAAATGATTTGAGAGATCGGCAAGGCTTTAATGAATATGAGGACTTGGCATTGATTCAATCCTTTGTGAGGAGAGATCGGAAATGTGACCGCCTATCAAAGAGGGATCGGAAACGTGATTAGCTGTTCAAAGAAGAATTTTTATTGATTCTAGGGGTCGGCCAAAATATGGTGTCGACAGCTGCCCCTCTTTACATAATTTCTATTAAAGGAAAAATTTCCGTATAGGAATTATGTAAAGATTCCGACTCATATTTTGGACGATTAGGTGTTTGAAGTTAAGGAACTAAAGCACACCTAAGTTAATGACCTAGAAATAGGCAACAGAAGTTAGACCCAAATTAACTTGGATCAAAGAATCGGGGAATAAAAATTAAAATCAACTTAGATCAGGGATCCAGAGGTTGATGACAGAAAACGTAAACTGCAGGAAATTAAAATCAACTTAGATCAAGGAACCAGAGGTTGATAACAGAAATGTAAATTGCATGAAATTTAAAATCAACTTAGATCAAGGAACCAGAGGTTGATAACAGAAATGTAAATTGCATGAAATTAAAATCAACTTAGATCAAGGAACCAGAGGTTGATAACAGGAAATGTAAATTGCATGAAATTAAAATCAACTTAGATCAAGGAACCAGAGGTTGATAACAGAAATGTAAATTGCATGAAATTTAAAATCAACTTAGATCAAGGAACCAGAGGTTGATAGCAGAAATGTAAATTGCATGAAATTAAAATCAACTTTGATCAAGGAACCAGAGGTTGATAGCAGAAATGTAAATTGCATGAAATTAAAATCAACTTAGATCAAGGAACCAGAGGTTGATAACAGAAATGTAAATTGCATGAAATTTAAAACCAGATAATGTAGATTGCATGAAATTAAAATCAACTTAGATCAAGGAACCAGAGGTTGATAACAGGAAATTAAAATCAACTTAGATCAAGGAACCAGAGGTTGATAGCAGAAATGTAAATTGCATGAAATTAAAATCAACTTAGATCAAGGAACCAGAGGTTAATGGTGGAAATGTGAATTGCAAGAAATTAAAATCAACTTAGATCAAGGAACCAGAGGTTGATAATAGAAATGTAAATTGCATGAAATTAAAATCAACTTAGATCAAGGAACCAGAGGTTGATGGTGGAAATGTGAATTGCAAGAAATTAAAATCAACTTAGATCAAGGAACCAGAGGTTGATAACAGAAATGTAAATTGCATGAAATTAAAATCAACTTAGATCAAGGAACCAGAGGTTGATGGTGGAAATGTGAATTGCAAGAAATTAAAATCAACTTAGATCAAGGAACCAGAGGTTGATAACAGAAATGTAAATTGCATGAAATTAAAATCAACTTACAAGGCAAGTCTAACCCTGACACATGAAGTTCTTTCCCTGACGAAGTGTACTTAACAAGATACCGAAGGCCGACGATTAACGGAAAAGAAGTTGCAAGACTTGACCTATAACCCCATTTCTTCAAATGCCCCTCTTCTGTTCCCGATTTTCTTCTTATTCTATGGAAAGCGCCCTTGCGGGTTTTCACTTTCTTTCCGCCATTTAACCAGAAGCGCCCTTTCGGGTTTTCACCTCTAGTTTTTTTTTTTTTTTTTTTAACGGACGATTCCCTGCAAATCTCATAATAAAGTACGTGAGGTTATCAATTTTTGAATTCAAATCTTATGGCAAAAATTTAACTAATTAATAGCACATTAAACAAGGATAGTATTAAAAGGTGAGTAAATAGGAAAACAAAAGCAGAAGGAATAAAGTATGACTTTATTATGGCTGAAAGGGAAGGTACAAGGATAGATTTCACATAATCCTTATAGTTGGTTTTGAAGTCTTTTAACTGCCATTATTTCAGGTTCTCTGAAGCCTCCTGTCGTAACGGTCTCCATCCTTGGTTTCATACCCCCTTCCTTATTTCTCCGTTTTGGTTCTTGGGATGCCCTTTCGGGTTTTCACCCCAAGTTTTTTTTTTTTTTTTTTTTTTGGACGCCCTTTCGGGTTTTCATCCTTCGCTTGTTTATGCATAATACCTCTTGACAGTGTCGGCATTCACAGGTCTCTGAAACTCTTTGCCGTCCATTTGGGTCAAGATCAAGGCTCCTCCGGAAAATGCCCTTTTAACCACATAGGGTCCCTCGTATGTTGGTGACCATTTGCCCCGGGGATCGTTTTGGTTCGACAGCACTTTCTTCAACACTAGGTCCCCGGGTTGGAATTCACGTAGGCGAACACCTTTATCAAATGCCCTAGCCATTCTCCTCTGATATAATTGCCCATGACATGCTGCTGCTAACCTTTTCTCATCAAGCAAGTTTAACTGATCCAACCTTGACTGAATCCATTCTGACTCATCGATTCCTGACTCCTTCAGGATTCTTAGGGAAGGGATTTCAACTTCAATGGCACATCGCCTCCATACCATAGACCAGCGAGTATGGAGTTGCCCCGGTTGAAGTCCTCACGGAAGTCCGGTATGCGTGAAGAGCGTAAGGGAGCATATCATGCCAATCCCTATATGTGACCGTCATTTTCCGGATTATCCTCTTTAAATTTTTGTTTGCAGCTTCCACTGCTCCATTCATCTGGGGACGGTACGGGGAGGAATTGAGATGCCGGATTTTGTACCGATCGCATAATTCCTGAATCTTTGGACCATTCAAGTTCTTGGCGTTATCAGTAACAATTTCATTCGGGAGACCATGCCGGCAGATGATATTGCTTCTGAAGAATTTGAGAAATGTGTTCTGTGTGATGTGGGCATACGACGTTGCTTCGACCCATTTGGAGAAATAGTCGATGGCCACCAGGATGAATCTGTGCCCATTGGATGCCTTAGGATTGATGGGACCAATCACATCGATGCCCCACATTGCAAAAGGCCAAGGTGAGACGAGGTTGAATAACTTGTGAGGTGGTACATTTATTGGATCCGCATAAATCTGACACTTATGGCACTTTCGGAAGTACTCGACGCAATCCTTTTCCACTGTGGTCCAAAAATACCCACGTCGCATGATTTGCTTAGCCATCATGTGTCCATTGGCATGGGTCGCACAATTTCCCTCATGTGTCTCAAAGAGGATTCTCTTTGCTTCTTTCGCATCTACACATCTCGCATGGCCGTTGGAGCTCCTCTTGTATAGGGTTTCTCCACTGGGGAAGTATCCCAATGCTAATCTCCGAATCATCTTCTTTTCATTTCTGCTTGCCCCCAAAGGGAATTCTCTGGTTTTACAGTAGACCAGGATGTCATGATACCAGGGCTTTCCATCGGGCTCTTCTTCAATCATAAAGCAATAAGCTGGCTCATCCCTTGCTTTAACCCTCAATGCTTGAGTTGTCTGCCCTTCTTCCATTTGGGCCATAACGGCTAGAGTAGCTAAAGCATCAGCAAATTGATTCTTGTCCCTGCTAAGATGAGTGAAAGAGATTTCCTCGAATTCCTTGATCAGCTCCAGTAAGTACTTCTGATATGGGATTAACTTGGGATCCTTAGTTTGCCATTCTCCCTTGACTTGATAAATTATCAGAGCCGAGTCTCCGTACACTTCCAACTTTCTGATTTTCATTTTGATAGCAGCTTGTAGACCCATCACACAAGCTTCATATTCTGCGACATTGTTGGTACAGTCAAACCTCAACTTGACAGCTATCGGGAAGTGCTTTCCGTCCGGGGATACCAGTACAGCTCCGATTCCGTTTCCGGATAAATTGACTGCTCCATCAAAATACATTTCCCATACATCGGCGGGCCCCTCTTCTTCGCAGTCTACTTCATTAATATGCTCGTCAGGGAACTCAAAATCCAGAGCTTCATAATCCTGGATAGGATTTTCCGCTAGGAGGTCAGCGATCACGCTATCTTTCACCGCTTTTCGGGTCATGTAGACTATGTCGTACTGGGAGAGTATAACCTGCCACTTGGCTATCCTTCCTGGCACGAATGGGCTTTCAAATACATACTTGATAGGATCCATCCTGGAGATGAGCCATGTCTTGTGATTCAACATGTAGTGCTTGAGGCGATTTGCTGTCCAGGCTAACGCGCAGCAAGTCTTTTCTAAGGAAGAATACCTTGACTCACAATCGTTGAATTTCTTGCTTAGGTAATAAATGGCCCTCTCTCTTCGGCCGGTATCATCATGTTGTCCCAAAACACATCCCATTGAATTCTGCTGGACTGCCATGTACAGGATCAGAGGCTCGCCGCCACAAAGTGGACCAATATCGTGGATTTGTGAATCGCTTGATTTTCTCAAAAGCCTATTGACAAACTGAATCCCATTGAGTAGAGTTGTTTTTCCGGAGTAATCTGAAAATAGGCTCAGCTTTGGCAGTGAGATTAGAAATAAACCTCGAAATGTAGTTCAGCTTTCCCAGAAAACTGCGCACCTCCCTTTCTGTTTTTGGGGATGGCATTTCTTGAATAGCTCGAACCTTGTCTGGATCTACTTCTATCCCTTTCTCGCTTACTATGAATCCCAACAACTTTCCCGATTTAGCTCCGAATATGCATTTAGCAGGGTTCAGCTTCAAGTGGTACTTCCTGAGCCTTTCGAATACCCTCCTCATCACCTGAACGTGGCTCTCTTCTCCCCTGGATTTAATGATCATATCATCCACGTACACCTCCACTTCTTTATGCATCATGTCATGGAATAATGTGACCATCGCTACCGGTAAGTAGCCCCCGCATTTTTCAACCCGAAGGGCATGACCCGATAGCATAATACTCCACATTGAGTGATGAAAGCAGTTTTATCCTTGTCTTCTTCGTCCATTGGGATCTGATTGTACCCTGAAGCCCCATCAATGCACGAACACCTACCCAATCCCGCAGCATTGTCAACTAGCACATCAATGTGGGGGAGAGGGAAATCGTCTTTCAAGCTAGCTTTATTAAGGTCCCTGTAGTCAACGCACACTCTGACTCTCCCGTCTTTCTTCATTACCGGAACGACGTTAGCCACCCATTGGGGATATTTGACCACTTCCAAGAATCCGGCGTCATACTGTTTCTTGACTTCATCCCGAACCTTAAGCAGTGTGTCGGGATTCATTCTCCTTAGTTTCTGCTTCACCGGAATTGTTCCTGGGATTAAGGGAATTTTGTGCGCATTACTATCCGAGGGTCCAAACCCACCATATCCTCATAGCTCCAGAAAACACGTCGAGGAATTCCTTAAGCTGCATGATCATATCTCCCAATTCCTCACTCCACTACCTTAAGTTCCTTTTACTTCCTCCGTGCCTAAGTTTATTGTGCGCTTTCGCTTTCACAAGGCATGAGGGAGGGTTCATGTTTTTCATCGCCTTCTTCTATAAGGTCTTCCTCTAATCACTTGAAGTAATGGCGATTATGGGGATTTCAAAATTAACCAGGATTTTCGAATCTATTGGATTATTAGGTGTTAATTGATGAATGGTCTGAATGAATAAAGAATAGAACATGTTATAAGGATGGAATTTAAAAGGAAAGAAAGAGAGTGTTGGATTTAAAAATGAGCTATCAATATAATAATAATATTAATGCCATAAGAAAAGGTCCATTTACTGATTACACTTGTCACCATGGACAAAGTGATCAAGTGTAGATAACCGAGGTACTTTACTCGAGATTGAGTACAGGATATCCTCCGTTGTCCAGCTTGTTCAGCCTCCCGCCTCAACCACTGGCGAGACTAGGGCCTCATACAAGGAGTCCAGTTGGATGACATCGATGGATGGATCATCGGGTGATTCTTCTGTATTTGCCGGATGTTGAATGACCGGTTTGGTGAAGATCTCCGTGATTCTCGGGACTACTTTCATCTTTCCCATCTTCTGGTCAAACCTCTGATCCCGAAGTATTTTCCTCATCCAGAATCGCCCATCCACGAGGGCATCCTCCTCATATCCCAAACCACTACGGCCCACCTTCTGAATAGCCGGTATGGGTTCCACGATCCCTTGTAATGTGGCGCCTAGGCCTTTACCCTCTTCATACCCGTTCTTTGACAGCACTTTGGCTACCATAGCCATAGCCCCCTCCTTCCCAGTATCTTGCAGCTCAAGGGCCTGGAAAGAACTCTCCAATGATTCCTCGGCCGCTTCCACATAGGGAAGTGATTGCGGCTTGGTGACCAGTATGGCCTCTTCGCCCCTCACAGTGATGATTTTGCCGTCCTTAATGTATTTGATCTTCTGGTGCAAAGTCGAAGGAACAGCATTCGCAGAATGGATCCACGGCCTTCCCAACAGCATAGTGTAAGCCGGCTCAATGTTCATGACCTGGAACGTGATGTTGAAAGTACATGCACCGACTTGGATTGGCAAGTCAATGTCCCCCAGCACCTCTCTCCTGGTACCGTCAAAGGCTCTTACCACCATAGCACTCTGACGTATATATGATTGGTCGACCGGCAGCCTGGCTAAGGTAGCGCTAGGCAGTACATTGAGGGCTGATCCGTTATCGATGAGGACCTTGGCCACTATACAACCCTTGCATTTCACAGTTACATGCAGAGCTTTATTGTGCCCTAAGCCTGCGGGGTCTACCTCCTCTTCAGAAAAGGCTACAAAGCTGGATGCCTGGATTTGTTCTACTATCTTCTCAAATTGCCCCGGAGTAATGTCGGGGTTCACAAAGGCTTGATCCAGGATTCTTTGTAAGGCTTGTCGGTGCACTTCCGAGCTCAGGATCAGCGATAACACTGAAATCCGGGCGGGTGTTTTTCTCAACTGCTCCACCACATCATACTCGCTCTGTTTCATTATTTGGAGCAGCAGTTCTTCATCTTCCTTGTGCTCAATAGGCTCTGCTTCCCCTGCTTTCTCAACCTCCTCTTCCGTGTTTCTTGATGACTCTCCCATTTTTACTTTCCCTTTTCTCTTCTCTCTTTCTTCGTTCCCGTAACACCTCCCACTTCGAGTTATAAACTCGACTTCTTGCTCAGGTGGAGAGGATTTTGTTGCAATAACGGGCCTAGAACTGGTTTGGGGAGTAGTGTTGCTAGCAGGTCCAGCATAAGTCATTCTGAAGTGCTCGTGAGGAGCGAAACATGGTTTTGGTGGTGCCGGAGGTGAGGCAAGACTAGGAGCGGATGTACTGCTTGACGCTCCCTGAGTGAAAACTTGGAAGTTATAGTTCCAAGGGACAGCGTGAGTATTGGTGATGGGGAGCTGAGGTGGAGTTTGGATAACTGTTACCGGCGGAGAGGCTACCGGGGGTGAGAAGGTGATTCTGGGTTTGGAGGTAGAGGCGTTCTGGCTGTATCCGGTGGTGTTCACTCCTTTTTCCGTTTTCAGCCTTGTCTGGCATCTCAGAACCCTGAGAGACAATAAGTTCCGGACTTCTTGCCTGAACCCCTCACAATCTCGCAGCTCATGGTCACCGCCTCCATGGTAAGGACACCTGCACTCTCTTCGAATCCCGCCACCGAGGGCAAAGGTAGCCTTCCCTCGTTGCTACAGTAAAAATCTCCTTAAAGTATGGAACCAGCTCATCCACTTCTGGTGTTGATCCCTCTCCTTTAGACTCTATCATATTTACACCACTGCCCGCATTGTGGTTAGGCAGTGGGTTTGAGGTAACATTGGGGAGGGAACCATTTCCCTCGATCTTCAACCACCTGTTTCGGATTAAAGCGTGCACTCTCCCTCTGAGTGCCCCGCAGTTATCAGTTGAATGCCCTTGTGCCCCTCCATGATACTCACAATGGGCAGTGTTATCATACCACCTGGGATATGGCGGCTGGATTGGGTTTAAGGGGACTGGTACGATTTGGTTTATACCGACAAGGTATCGGTATATTTCACTTAGAGGAAGGGGAAGAGGTGGATCAGGGTTCCTTGGAGGTCTCGGGTTGTTTTGCGGTGGTCTTGGTTGAGCTGGAGGAGGAGGTGGTCTTGGTTGGAAATTTGTAGGTGGGGCGTATTGTGGGCGTGGTTGTGGATAATTAGGGAAAGAAGGTGGAATGTTTGCGATGGTCTGGCCATGAGAGGGAGGATATGGCCGGTAGTTATTTTGGGGAAATTGGGGGTAATTATTCTGTCGAGTGATGGAATGCACATCACTCTCCTTTTTCTTGCCGAGATTGGCAGTCTTCTTCACAGGGTTCTCAGCCAACTCCTGTAGTCTTCCTATTCTCAGATTAGCTTCAATTCTCTCACCAGCTTGGATGATATCTGAGAAGCTGTTGGAGGTATTTCCAATCATCAGGTTGAAGTAGGGAGCCTTCAATGTTTCAATGAATAGGAGCAGAGTTCATTGTCGACCACGGAGGATATACTCGCAGCCTTCTCCTCCATCGTTGGGCATACTGCTTAAAACCTTCCCGCCTTTCTGTACTGTGTTCGAGGTCCTCCTTGTGGGTGCCGCATCACAATTGAATTTGTACCGCTTAAGAAAGGTATCGCTAAATCCTTCCAGAGTGCACTTTGCTCTGTCCCAATTGTATACACCATCTCGAGGCTGCCCGAGAGGCTCTCGTGAAAGAAGTGAATGAGAAGTCTATCGCCTTCATTAAGGCAGAGATTTTGGCAATGTAGGTTGCCAAGTGGATGCGGGGATCTGAGTTTCCGTGTACTTGTCGAAATCCGGAACCTTGAATTTGGGTGGTACCACCACATCTGGCACCAATCTCAGTGATGACACATCGACTGAACCATACATGTTCAGCCCTTCTATAGCTCTCAGTCTTTCTTCTAGAGCCGATAGTTTCTCATTTTCTCTCGCCCTATGTTCTCCTTCCACCGTATGATGCGCTCCTCCAACTGGGAGCTGAGGGGTGGAGTAAACTGGAGGGATCGGGATTGAAGGGTGAGGCTCGGCATTTGAGATAGCCGGGTAATAGGAAAAAGGTAGGTCATTATTTATGGTCACCGGATTGACAGTGACGGTCGGGTCCGGGATTGATGGCTGGAAAGTGAAGGAGGTTGAAGCGTAGTGAGAATCAACCGTTGTAGGAGGTGGGGGAGGTAATGGTAGGTTAGGGTCAGAAGTGGGCCTATTTTGGGACATCTCCCTCATCATCTTCATAAGTTCTGAAACCTGGTCTTTTAGTTCAGACACTTGCCCCTGTAGGTTCTGTACTTGTTCCTGGTCTTCCATTAGTTTTCTTGTTCGAGATCTTGTTAAGTACACTCGCTGGGGTTGGACCGTGTGCTTGGTCAGACTTGCGTTGTTAGAAGCAATATTGATTTCCTGTGAGGAGTAAAAAAGAAAATTTTAAATAAACTTCGAATTTTGCAAAGAAACTAAAAGTCCTGGTCTGGACGAAGGATACAGTGGCATTTGAGAGCCAGGTTGAAATCTGTAAAAAGGATAATCGCCTCAGCTTTATCATGGCATCGTTCGATAGTCTGACCGTGAATGACGGGATTGAATGCGCATTTATGATACCTGTCCATATAGCGCATTTCAATTTTTCACATAACCCTAGCGAGGAAGTTCCTACGGGAGTCATACTATTCATTCACAAATTTTGCTAAACAATGGTCCAAAAATCACTTCATTAACTGAGTAATTTGTACATCGTATCTTTTACATTGGCCTAGGCTCTGGAAGGTTCTTTATAATAAGATGACATTTTCTGAGATACTCATATAACCTTTCTTCTTGCTTGGCGGGGTTGAATGCTTTCAGAGCGTACTCGGATTCCGGTAATAATTCTTGTTTTCCCCGTGCTATTGTTCTCTCCAGCTGGTCAACATTCTCTTTCAGTCCTTGATAGAGAGCAGCTTGCTTTTCTTTTTCTTTCCTTTCTTTAGCACACTCTTTCAAGATATCGTTGATGAGTAGTGCTTGTTCTTTCAATTCGAGCTTCTTCTTTTTGTTTTCTTGCTTATACTCTTCGATGAGTATCTCTTGGTATTTCATCTTTTCCTGAAGCTTACTATTCTGCACTTTTATTTCTTTGGTCTCATCTTGAAGAGAGTCTTTTTCCTTTTCCCACTGCACCTCTTGCTCCTCGAACCCCATCCTTTCGGCCCTTACCTCTTCCTTAAGTCTTCTTACTCTTCTTTTAAGTTTCTGCTGTTGGTCCTTCAGCTGTTTTATTTGTTCCTGCAGTTGTGAGTTCTCAGTATTAGCCTCTTGTAGTGAGTCATCCAGATGGCCATTCGTTTCTTCTAATAGGACATCTCGGAGCGGGTTGCTGTCTTCGAATTTCACAGTTGAATGTTCTCGGTCCCTGTCAGCTCTCCATTTAAGATAATCGCCCGAGATGCTTGGGCCCTTAGGCGATCTCTCCATCAGAGTGACGTTTTCCCAAGACTTGCGAGCCTTTTTTAACCCTTCTTCTCCTTTGAGCTCGTGGTAGAAGCAACCTTGGTGGTATTCTTCAATGTTGATCATGCATGTTGTTGAGCCGAATCGCCTCATTACCCATGCCGAGTGTAACTTGTGTATCCGTTACTCCGATCGTGGACACCGATCGAATACCCCAGATCGATCAAAACGGGTTGGCTTGACGTCCACAGCTTCCTCCAACAGTAATCATGGCTATTGAAACTCAAAATCCGTTCCCACCATTGTTTTTCACTCTTCGGGCTGATCACTAACCGGATCATCTTCTCAATGGGAGGCTGGTCAAGGTACCAAGTCAACCCTTTTGTCTCCACAGGACACATGTGACTGATAATCCAGAGGTATAACAGTTGAGAACAACACTTAAGGGATCCTCTGCCTTGTTGTCTGCAGTAGGTAAGGGATAATAAAGTCTCCGCAAGGATTGCAGGTATTGGATTAATCACGCCTTTCCACCGCCCGAACACTTCCACCGCTGCAAGTTATGATTCCCAATGGTCCCGGAATGTAATCAGACCAGAGATTCCCAAAGCGAGAGCTATCAAGCCCTGGCCCCACTGCTTCTCTTGGAGGTATTGATCTAAACATTTCGGAGATATGTCCAATACCAACCATGTGTTTTTCCCTTGGCGCTTTCTTTGACTTTACTTCTTCCGGGGAGAACCCAACATATGAGCCAACCGCTTCGTGTTTGCCTATGCTCGAGGTGTAAGTAGATCCGGCTCTGCAATGAGTATGGGATCCCCAGCAATGCCTGATATTCTTCCATAGTGGGGACCGTATCAATGTCATTGAAAGAGAATACCCCATATTTAGGATTCCAAACCGACAACATGGCTTTTAATGCCGGGATTTGGACCTAGACTTGCATTAAGGTTGCAATCTTCCGCATTTCTTCAAAACGCACTTGGCCTGATCGGAAGTGACCTCCATCCGTTAGATGCACTTCTAGGTCTGTTCATTCTGACCTCTATTTTATTCAGATCTAGCGAAGGTAGCGAGCCAGCAGGTGCCTCGGAAGCATCATTTTGCGAGGGTACCGGACAATGAGCTGATTTGGACCAAAGTTTAGCATTCTGAACCTTTCCTGCCGACTGACTCGAGGATGCCATGATAAAAATGATGCCTATCCTTGCTGCACTCTTGGTTTGGTAATGACTGTGATGAAATTCGTTAGTAAGACAAATTAGGGTAATTTTGAATCATATTGTTGACAGAGTGACACGTACACATTTATCAAAGTAGGAAAATGTGTAGGTGTTCTAGTAGGATTCAAGATTACCTTCAAAAGAAATGAACAAAAGGAAATTAAAGCAGAATAGGGTAAGAGAAAGTATGCCCCTTTCGTCCTATAGTAGGGAGACTCCTAACACCGGGTGAGCTCTACCTACCTGGATAGTTCTATCTTATGAGGTAGTTTACTACGGCCTTCAACTATTGTGATAGTTTAGCTCAGGAACTAATTTTCTAAAAGCCACAGGTTCCCAAATTGCCCCCATCAGAACAAGAGCCCCATTCTACCCCTGTGATGTTATCGGGAAAATTCCACGAGTATCACAGTGGATAGAGCGAGTTTCAATTTGAGCAGAAGCCTTCACGGATACTAACGGGGTAAAACCCACGGGTACCGCTACATGACTCCCTCCTACTTTCCTAAAAGGGTAAGAAAGCCCGGGTTAGGACCATAGTGTGTGAGGACATTGTGTGAGTGTTCGGTGTGTGAAGGGACACCTTTACCTCTTCCCAATTCAGGGGGATTTTATTTTCCCATTTTTTCGTTTTTCTTCCTTTTGAAATGAAGAACACTGTGAGAGATAGAACATGCAAAACAAAATAGTTAGCAGCAATAATAATTAACATATAAGACATCGCCGAGTGAGCCCATCTAACTATAATTTGATCGGACAAAAATTAAATCTAATTTTGGACCACTAGACCGGGGTTAAGTCGGTATTCCCAAGTGGAGTCGCCAAGCTGTCGCAATGGGATTTTGCGGTCGCCTGGACGATCACTCACCGAAGTGGGAAAAAGTGAGGAGTCGCCACCTTAGTTTTGAGGGAAACTAAAGAAAACCATTTGAGAAGTTAAATTAAAAATGAAACCACTTCAAAACAGAGATTCTAAGTTCGGGGTCCGTAAACGGGTGGGGAAGGTGTTAGGCACCCCACCTCGTCCCTTAATAAGGGTAAGTAGATTTAATTCAAGGCCCTTATAAATTAGTTAGGAGGGCTTAGGCGGCAATGTTAATCCTTTTGGTGGAAGGAATATTTGATTTTTCACTAAATTTGGATCACCCAGATACATAAGTAAATGAGACAACCTTAGTGAATGGGTGTGAGAATCGGATAAGAACTCTCCTCCAATCTCTTTTAAGTTATTTATTAAAATTTTGAGGGGAGACCGGATAAGAACCCTCCTCCGATCTCTTTTAAGTTATTTATTAAAATTTTGAGGGGAGACCGGATAAGAACTCTCCTCCGATCTCTTTTAGACGTTTATTAAAATTTGGGGTTGAGACCGGATAAGAACTCTCCTCCGATCTCTATCTAATAGTTATTTATATTTTGAGTTGTGACCGGATAAGAACTCTCCTCTGGTCCCTATTTAATAGTTATTAAAATTTTGGATTGAGACCGGATAAGAACTCTCCTCCGATCTCTTTTAGACGTTTATTAAAATTTGGGGTTGAGACCGGATAAGAACTCTCCTCCGATCCCTATCTAATAGTTATTTATATTTTGAGTTGTGACCGGATAAGAACTCTCCTCCGGTCCCTATTTAATAGTTATTAAAATTTTGGATTGAGACCGGATAAGAACTCTCCTCCGATCTCTTTTAGACGTTTATTAAAATTTGGGGTTGAGACCGGATAAGAACTCTCCTCCGATCCCTATCTAATAGTTATTTATATTTTGAGTTGAGACCAGACAAGAACTCTCCTCCGATCTCTTTTAAATTAGAAAGGAGCCTGAAAGGGATTTTTCCGATGTCCCGAATTTTGGTGTCCTAAGAACCTAAAAATAAGGGTCCTGAAGTTTAAAGATGTTGATGATTAGATTTCTCAATACCTTTTGACTAGATGGGGAAAACTAGACTTGATTTACCGACCTCCCATGTATTCATTTTACCAAGATCTATTGACGCCCGACCTATTCTGCTTGCTTACTTTGGTCTTATTCCACTCTATGACATCTTTGTCGAGTGGTGTTTACGCCAACCTAATAGTTTGGCTATCTTCCGACGTGTTATTCGTGTCCTCTCTTTAAAGGAGACCTCTAAGTTGCAGCTACCTACGTTTACCCAACCATTTACATACTACTAGGAGTTAGAAAACTTGTTTTGAAATGACTGAGATCAATAAAATGAACCGATCACTAAAAAGATGATTTGAGAGTGACTTTCTTTGGGATTGCTTGTGCAGAAATGATCTTGAAGAAAATCGCAGATGTAAGAAGAACAAGGAAAATGCGGGAAATAAACGTAGACACTTAATAAAACAAAGAGCATGAACTCTTACAACAACATTTTTCTTGGGTTCTCTGCATACAAAATAATCTTGAAGAAAATTGCGGATATATGAAGAACAAAGGAAGTGCGTAAAATAAACGTAAACAAAGAGTATGAACTCTTACCGTGAGGAGCCGGTCTACTAAAATAGTTACTGGGTGGCAAACAGGATGAGACAAGAGGGTCGATTAGCCTGAGGGTGGTGTTCTTCGTGAACTGGAGGGTACTTAGCTAAAGAAATGAGTGATATGAAGTTGATCTTGGGCAGTGAAAACAGAGATGATAAAAGACAGAAAGTGAGAGTATGACCAGATAATGAACAAACTGGAAATATAGAGTTCCAAAGATTCAAAATCTCTTCAAGAAAACACTTGTAAAAACTAGTTTCCAAAGTCTTTTTAATCAACACTTCTAAATAGCAGTAACAAACTAAATGAACTTTGAGTTCCTCTTGCTATAATATGACCTCTCGCCTATTTTTCCGTCCCTCCCTTGAACAGTTTTTATGCCGGTATTTATAGGAATCGGTGCTCTTCGTGAAGGGTCAGGATTTATTTGAGGGAGATGGAGGGTCGAGATTTCGAAGGACATGATCGGAGGTTCAGGAATTAAAGAGAATCAAAATGAATGGTTGAGATCACTCTTCATAATATTTGTCCTTTTCTTCTTTCCATCTGACGGTCTCAAATTTCCTTGTCCGGAACGATCCGAGGGCTAAGAGTGAAAGACGCTGGTATTGTCGTCTTCTCTCTTGATCTAAGGGTTCCGGGTTTGTCCTTACAAGTGGGATCAACGGTGGAGATTGGGATGTACAGGATCACATGACATACCACGGCACTGCAAGATTATGGCGATTCTTAGGCGTGCGGTGGAGATCTCGTCTGCCACGCTTTAACTACCTCGGCTCTGATTCTGACGACGGTTATTGGGATTTGTCTTATTCTTTTTGTCTTCCGATCCCTCCCCTAGCTACTATTCCGATCTCTCATGCTGATCTCCTATCTCCCGATCTCTATTATCCCTTAATCACCTGGATTCGGTCCAAGCATTAATTACATCTCGATTCTCAAGGCCCGCTGCTTTTCCGCCACATTAAATGCCCATTTCCCCTATATATACCTGTCGACGGAGACATTTTCTTCATCCGACTTTCCTCTCTTCTTTTCTTACTTTCCTCGTTTCTATTGCTCGGTGGAAGTTCTGGCTATAACTGTGGCTTTGATCTTTTTCCGATGAACTTCTTTACTTACCGACTGAAAATTCACGATCCCGGTGATCGAATGACCTTTACTGATGATGGTGAGAGGACTGGATTTGACCGATCTGTATTGCGGACTTTGGTTGTACCGATCTCGAGTCGCTCAACTGAGTTCATTCGGCTTCTCATCGCATTGGGTGTTCTGACAGCGTCTTTCCTCCACATTGGGTGTTCCGACAGCGGGTCGGTTTCGAGTGGTAACATCGGTGACGATGTCTCTCATCTTCATGGGAGTCATAGTCACCCCATCTGAGCTGCACATCTATCCGATGCCAACAGCCGGTCTCCTGGTCAAACACATCTTTTGATTCAGCCACAAGACTAGGCTTTGACATAGGCCTTTTAGATAGGATGTTCCACCGGTCTCTAGAGATCGCCCAAATGATGTAATCCGAACTTTTGAAAATAAAGACTTTATTTTGTCGGTTATCATCTTATTATTTTTGCATTGATTGTTTTCCGATCTCTAATGTGGTTATCCGATCTGGTTTTTTACCTGAATGACACTTAACTGATCCTTTATTCAAAATATTTAGCTCATTATGCCGATCTCTAATTAACCGATCTCTGAACATTCAGATATTTGAGAGAAGTGTCAGAACAGCTGTCGAGTTCCACCAATCGATGCGCTGCCTAGAACCTCGCGAGCATTAAATGCTCGGACTAGTATAAATAGGGGTGGGAGGGTTAGCCAGTTGTTCTCTCATTCCATTTTCAATCCTCTGCTCACAACTTCGAAGTTCTCTCATTTTCTCAAGTTCTTCCGACGCCGATCAGACTCCGGTAAGGGCTTTGATCCTCTTTTTAATTTAAATTCTTTGTTTCTTTTGAAAATGAACGGTGCCGAAGGTCAGAGAGCGGCGAGCCCTCCTTCGATTCAGTTCTCGTGGTCATCGTCTGAAGAAGAGGCAGTCGGGCCAAGCGTTCAACAAGAACCTCCCAGGGCCTCCGCTCCAACTCGGGGGCGGGTCATACCATCGAGGCTCGCACCTTCTTCAAGGAGAGATACACTTACTATAGAAGATCTTACGTCGTTTATTCTAGAATACTATATGCAATCGTTTTTTCAAGAATACAATATTTGTCCTGATTCATATGAGTTGATCAAGTGCCATGGCGATCTTCGTGTCGATCACTCTTTTGAAGAGAATGACATGGTCATGGTGTACGAGGAACAGTTAAAGGCCGGTCTGAGGTTCCCTCTAGCCGATTTCTATAAGGAGGTCCTAAAACTTCACCGAGCATCCATTGTTCAAATTCACCCCAACTCGTGGCGGATCTTGGTAGCTTTCCGAGGTCTATGCCGAGCTAAGGGAATCAGACCTACGGCTAAGGTGTTCGCCGAGCTGCACAGACTAACTCGCCGAAAGGATGACGAACACTGGTTCTTTCAGGCGAAGCCTCATTGCGGACTCTTTTCCGATCTGCCCTCATCCCTTAAGAATTGGAAGAACCGGTTCTTCATTCTGAGGAGTAAAGATCAGTGCTTTGAGGACTTTCCTCGTAGCTGGTGGTACCAGGGGCCCCTGCTTCCGAAGCACATTACCCTGAGTCAAGAGGAAAGCTTAATAGTGATGGAGCTGAAAAGTCAGGCCGCCACTCTAAAATATTCCTGTCCAAATGCGGTGACTGCCGAACTGCACCATTGGACCATGCAACTGATCACCGGCCAAGATCGCGAACTTCCGCTCTCTGACCTCGGCATTGGTATTTTCTATATCTCAGTTCTCAGGACCTTAGCGATCTCACTAACCTCTTTTCTGTGCAGGTATGGCGGGTGGTGAGGGTTCTAGGAAGCGGAAGAAGGAAAGAGAGATCTCCCGGAAGATAAAGGAGATGAAGCGTTCGGAACGTCTTCAAACACCGATCCACGAACACAGGAGATACAAAGAGACCCGCCTCAACCTTGGTCCGCGACCATTGAAGTCGCCGATCTCCTCCTAGATCGGAAGAGCGGCCCCCGCCTCTCTCGATTATTCCAAGCACGGAAATGGAGCCTTCTCAATCTTACGGGAGGACCTCTTCTCGTGGCGCTCGAATCTTGATCATCGCTTGAAGAATAACCGGATTAGGGAGAACTCCGATTTTGCCAAAGTCACGGGATCTACCATCTTCTTTCAAGAGGATCGGACAGGCTATCCGGAATGGTCTCGATGATATCTTGACTCGAACCATGAGCTTGAATGTGGAGTGTCCGTGAACCGGACCATGGTTCGGAAAGATTCAACGTGCAGGTAAGGAGGTCCTAAGAAAAATCAGGAATTGGCTTCCCTCGATCCCAACTCTCATCCTCTCGGGATTATATATCTCAAGTCGAGGACGGCGAAGTACCATGAAGACCACCTGGCCGAGAAGTCTCGTGACTGGCTGAAGAGAGCGGGCTCTCGGAGAAGTCCAGCACTTCAGGCCATGAAGCGCTCGGTCGCTCAACTTATAGAGGAACTTAACGCGAAGGATAAGGAGCTTACCGAGAAAGGCAAAGAGCTTAAGGAAAAGATGAAGAGATGGTGTCGGGAATAGCGGAGCCTATGTGAATGCTCATAAGGATCTCTTGGCCGAACTCCAAAAGCGCTACCAGAAGAGGACTTCTCTGGATGGATGACTGGCTCTCGAGGGCGGCGAAGATAGTGAGGAGGAAGCCGAAGGTGAGGGAGAGAGGAGAGTGATCCAAATGTAGATCAGTGGGGTGATCCCCAGAATAACTTGTCTGATTATGACATGAAATGAAATGCCTCTTTGTTCAATGAATGATTGTGATCGGAAAATTTTAAACCATTGTTTGTCTGAGTATTTGATTGTATGAGCACAGCAAAACAAAAACTAAATGTGATTATTAATCTAAGTATGAGAGATCGGAAAGCACTTTAAGCATGAGATCGGTAGGGAAGAAATGCTGAACGAAACTTGATTGAAAATTTAACTCGAACACTTAAGATCGGAATCCTCATTAAATCGAACTAAAACTTTAGCTCTTAAACCTTCGGAAAGGAGGTCGACAATAAAACTGGTAGGAAAAGATCTAGTGCCAGTTCATTTTATTTATCAACAGAGATCAGGAATATACTTGACAGGTCCGGAAATTCGACAACGGGTTTGAGAGGTCGGTAAATGATTTGAGAGATCGGCAAGGCTTTAATGAATATGAGGACTTGGCATTGATTCAATCCTTTGTGAGGAGAGATCGGAAATGTGACCGCCTATCAAAGAGGGATCGGAAACGTGATTAGCTGTTCAAAGAAGAATTTTTATTGATTCTAGGAGTCGGCCAAAATATGGTGTCGACATCTCTCATTTGTTGAGGAGACAATAGAGTTAGCTTTATTTTTATTACCATGGTACGTGCACAAGTTTAGATTCTCCTCTGATTAGAGGTTAGATCTAAGTTTTATTTGTTATGGCCCTTTCAGAAGTTTCATTATTGTGATATGTATTGTGCACGATGATTCGACCTCCCTGACCATAGGGAGTTAGAATTACTCCGAATATGGCCCTTGCGGATTAGTCTTGCATAGTTAGTGAGATAAAGAATGATTTTTTAATAGTAAAGAATTTCGATTTCAATTGAAATTTATGCATAATTGATTTTATTGGAATCAATCTTTATTTTTATAAATTACTGGAATTACTTTAAATGTCCAGTTGTGATTTGATAAATTGAATTGCTTGCTTGAAGTTATTTTAACTAATGATTTATATTATTGGCAACGAAGATTTTAACTTTTGGAATTTTGTTGAATTTCGAGACTTTCAAGTTAATTGTTATAATTTTGTTAATGTATATTGTACTATGTTTTAAATTATAGTTGTGCACCATTGAGTTCACCACTCAGCAATAGCTTTGTATGCTGTCACAGGTGAAAAGAGCATAGAGCAGTTGAATAAGCTTCTTTGAAGACACATTTAGATCAGCTCCAAGTATATCATAGGTATACCCATGTACATAGGTTTTGATGTATGCATGTAAATATATATATATGTAAATTATTTGAGCAGTTATATAAAAATTCTTGTAAAATATTTTGGTATGTAATTAAATTTAAATTATTGTAAATGTAAATTTGAGATTTCATTTACTTGTATAGTTTTGTAATATTAATTTTTGAGTCTTATAATCAATAAAATGTTTCTTTTATGATGAGGTTGGTTTGAAAATGAATTGATCTAATTATTGAGATTGAATTGTATTGAGAAATGATTTGAAATGGAGTTATGGTTGAGCAAAAATATTGGAAGTGTGTTTCATTGCAGGGTTTGAAGAACTGTTTTCTCAAAATACAGCCGGCACTCTGCCGAAATTTTGAAAAATTTTTAGAACACCGGATTTTAATCAATGATTCAATTTTATGAAAATTTTCTTAAAATCCCTTGTAGTATATTTAATGGGTTATCAGTAGGCGAAGTGCGGTAATTCATTAGGTGTACTACGGGATCATGTTACATCTTACAGAGGAGTAGGGTGTGACATTCGACGTTGACCATTGACTAACCCTGGACCACAGGGAACCCTGAAAAATATTTTTAAGACTTAAATAAACGTTTATTAAGTATAAATGACATTGGAAATGTCAAAGAAAAATTAATTAATTAGTACAAAGAAAAATGAAAAAAATTGAGAAATCGACAAAAATCGGTGTTACCGAAAAATCGGGAATACAAACCGAATAGGGGCATTGGGTCAATTGACACCCCGAGTTGCCTTTTGACTTAAATGTCCATTAAAAATAAATGATATTAAACTTTGAAAATGTCATAAAAAAATTAAATTATGGTACATTATATTAATAGTGAAAGAAATGGTGGCAAATTTGCAAAACTGTGAAACTTTGATTATAATATCATTAACTATGGTTAGTGCTCCACTAAGGGGATTAGTGGACATATAATATAGCATATTTTGGGGCAGAAACCACTTCATCTTCAACCTCCCTTAACCAGCCAAATTCATCCTCCATGGAAGCTCCGTAGCCAAACCTCACGCAAGCTACATGCACTCCCATTTCAACCTTCATTTCACCATAGTCCCTTCACTAAAGTTTGTCTATACACCTTGGGGAGGAGATAGGGAACAAGAAAGAAGAGTTTTAGTTAGTTGAATATGTGATTGGTTGATGCTTCAAAAATATATTAAGGGCAGTATGTGTTTTAGGCTATAAATGGAATTGTATAACTCCAATTGGTATGAGGTCAATTGGAGGTGAAACTAGGCACAAAATGTGCCAACTTTCATGTTGGAAGCCTACCTAAATTCTATCCAGAAAGTGACATGAAAATTGACCAAATCCGGATTGGTGACATTGCAAACCTGAAAATTGACCATTTGAACAGCAGTCTATATTTTGGCCATAACTCACTCAAAACAGGTCTAAATGACCTGAATTAGGTTTATTACATCATGCTTATGTAATTCATGATGTCATAAACTTTTTGATTTTTGGATTTTTCATTTCTTTTTCATTTCTTTTCCATTTACTTCTTTAATTTAATTCTTGATCCTGAAATTTTCTTTTCTCCGATTTTATTGGACAGTTAGGTCAGGCGTCAGCTCTAGGGGTGAATTGACCAAATTGCCCCTCGCTGGTTCAATCTGGTTTGCAAGTTATTCGATATTTCTTCCGGATCTCTGACCTAATTATTTGACCTGCTTAACAATTTTTTTTCGTGATTTTCTCTATTCCACTGTGTTCACAAATAGTCCTAAGGAGCGCAGCGTCACATTTTACGATTGGAAATTTGAGTTTAGATTGACCTCGCAATCATTCCCGAGAAGGTCACCCATCGTTGTGACTCTCGGCTCATTTAACTTCTTCTGTTCTGTTTTTCTTATTTATACTTAACTATTTGGCAATTACTAATTATTTGTGTTCAGGGCTTAACTAAGTGTCTTAGACGTGGTTCTAATCCTCTTAATTGTCTGGACCGACACAGGCCACCGGAACAGTAAAATGTACCACGCTATACCAATAGGGGTATTACAATTCCCCCCCCCCCCCCTAAAATAAATTTCGTCTCGAAATTTTACCTAGTATTAATCTCTGAACAGCTATGAGTGCTGTCTTCTCATGTCCTCCTCTCGTTCCCAAGTAGCCTCCTAGCCCGAATGATGGTTCCACAGCACTTTCACTAACAGTATCTGCTTATTCTTTAGCTGCTTCACCTCATAAGCCATAATCTCCATGGGGTTCTTCCTCATATGTGAGGTATGGATTCACTTCAATTTCCTCCACTGGTAGTACATGAGATGGGTCAGATCTATACCTCCTCAACGTCGATACATGGAAGACATTATGTATCTTCTCCAACTCTGAAAGTAGTGCCAAAAGGTATGCCAAAGGACCCACTCTCTCCAGAATCTCATATGACCCAGTAAAACGAGGACTAAGTTTCCCCTTTTTGTTGAATCTCATAATTCTCTTCCATGGGGAAACCTTGAGAAATACTTTGTCACCCACTGCATATTTAATATCCCTTCTCTTCATATCAATATAGGACTTCTGACGGTTTGATGCAGCTTTGAGTTGATCTCTAACCAATCTGATTTTCTCTTCAGTTTGCTGAACAATTTCTAGCCCAATCAACTTTCTTTCACCTATGTCATCCTAACACAATGGGGTTCTACATTTTCTGCCATACAAAGCTTCATATGGAGGCATCCCAATACTTGATTGGTAGCTGTTGTTATAAGCAAACTCAATCAAAGGTAAGTGTGTGTCCCAACTGCCCCCAAACTCAATCACACAAGCCCACAGCATGTCCTCTAAGATCTAAATTACCCTCTCAAACTGGCCATCTGTCTGTGGGTGGAATGCTGTACTGAAGTTCATTCTAGTTCCTAGGGCTCTCTGAAGACTACCCCAGAAGCTAGAAGTGAACCTAGGATCTCTGTCTGATACGATGAATATTGGCACTCCATGTAGTCTTACTATCTCATCAATGTACAACTTGGCCAATCTTTCTAAACTATAGTCCATTCGGATAAGCAGAAAATAAGCAGACTTGGTAAGTCTATCAACTATAACCCATACTGCATCATGACTCTTTTGTGTCCTCAGAAGTCCCATCACAAAATCCATTGTTATTCTCTCCCATTTCCATTCCGGCACTGGTAGTGGATGTAAAAAACCAGCTGGTACTTGATGTTCTGCCTTTACTTGTTGATAAGTTAGGCATTTGGAAAAAAATTTTGCCATATCTCTTTTCATACCCATCTATCAGTAGTGCTCTTTCAGCCCTCTATACATTTTTGTGCCACCAGGGTGCATAGCAAAAGGAGATTCATGTGCTTCCTTCAAAATGATCTGTCTTAAGTCAACATCTTTAGGAACGCACATTCTACCCTGGTGTAGCAATAGTCTATCATCTCTCACTGAGAATTCTGGTTTCTTACCCTGTCTGAGTTCTTTTAACAACTTCTGATACTTCTGATCATTCTGAGCAGCCATTCCGATCTGATCAATCAACACTGGCTGTACATGCCATGCAATTACTATCTACCCCTCATCATTAATCTCTAAGCTAGCATGCAATACTCTTAATTCATGCACCATAGACAAAGGAGAAACCCGTAGACTTGCCATAGTCTTGCGACTTGAAGCGTCAGCCACCACATTAGCTTTCCCTGATTGATAGTCTATCAAATAATCATAGTCTTTTATCAATTCTAACCATCTCCTCTGTCTCAAATTCAACTCCTTCTGAGTACCCAAATACTTCAAACTCTTATGATCTGTGTAGATGTAACACTTCTCCCCATACAAATAGTGTTTCCAGATCTTAAGAGCGAACACAATAGCTGTAAACTCCAAGTCATGTGTCAGATAGTTCCTCTTAAGCGGTTTCAGCTGGCGTGATGCATAGGCAATGACATTCCACTCTTACATCAATACACAGCCTCACCCATTGTGAGAAGCGTCACTGTAAATAGTATACTCTTTACCTAGGGTAGGTAAAGTAAGGACTGGAGCTTCAGTCAAACCTCTCTTCAATTCATCAAAACTCTGCTGGCATTTATCCGTCCACTGAAATTTCACATCTTTTCGAAGTAGCTTAGTCAATGGAGATGCCACCATGGAGAATCCCTTCACAAAATGGCAGTAGTATCCAGCTAAACCCAGAAAACTGCGAATCTCAGTGATATTTTTGGGTGGTCTCCAATTAAGAACAGCTTCTATCTTACTTGGATCTACCTTGATGCCCTCTACTGATACTACATGCCCTAAGAAGGATATTTCCTTCAATCAAAATTCACACTTCGACAATTTGGCGTATAGTTGTTTCTCCCTCAAAGTCTGTACAATCCACAGATGTCTATCATGCTCTTCTACACTCCTCGAATCGACCAATATATCATCTATGAATACCACAACAAACTTGTCGAGGTATGGTCTGAAGATAGTATTCATCAGATCCATAAAAGCAGCCAGAGCATTAGTTAACCCGAATGGCATAACCAAGAACTCATAATGGCCATAGCGGGTTCTAAAGGCAATTTTAGGAATACTCTGCTCTTGTACTTTTAGCTGATAATAACCCGATCTTAGGTCAATTTTGGAGAATACGGCTGCAACCCTCAGCTGATCAAACAAGTCATCAATACAGGGCAATGGGTATCTATTCTTTATTGTCACCTTATTCAACTGTCGGTAATCAATACATAAGCAGAGAGTGCCATCCTTCTTCTTAACAAACAACACTAGCGCTCCCCAAGGTGACACACTAGGGTGAATAAAGCCCTTATCAAGTAGCTCTTGCAACTACACTTTCAACTCTTTCAATTCTGCTGGTGCCATTCTATATGGTATTATGGAGATTGGGTCCACACTAGGCATAACATCAATCTCAAACTGCACCTCTCTTTCTAGAGGTAATCTTGGCAATTCATTAGGAAACACATCTAGAAAGTCACATACTGTAGGGATGTCCCTCATTGCTGGACTCCTCACTTGGGTGTATATCACATGCGCCAAATATGCTTCACAGCCCTTTCTGATCATCCTTTTGGCTAGTGCAGCCAAAATGATGTTCGATGGCAGTAACTGCCTCTCCCCATGTATTACCACATCACCATATAGAGGGAGACCAAAAGTGACTGTCTTCAGTCTACAGTTAATCATGGCATGATGGTTGGCTAACCAATCCATGACCAAAATGATATCATAATCTCTGAAGGGCATTTTGATCAAATCTGATAGAAAATTGTGTCCTTAGATCACCAAAGGACAATCTTTATACATTTTGTTGACCTGGACCTCTTGTCCTAATGGACTAGTTACTAGTACTTCAAAACCCATTGTGACACATGGAACAACAAGTGAACTGACTATGCTAGCACTAACATATGAGTGGGTTGAACCCGGATCAAATAGTACAAATACATCTTGATCAGAGATAGAGAATGTACCAGCTATAACATCGGAAGTCTCAGCCTCTTCCCGCTATCTCATCATGTAAACCCTGGCTGGAGCACTCCCTTGTGCTTACTGGCTAACAGTACCCTGACTGCCAGAAGCATTGCCTCTACCTCTTCCTCTTCCTCTGCTAACCGGTTGTGAACCTCTGGTAGCAAGACTCTGAATGGATCCTTCTGCAGTAGTAGGAGCTGAACCAAATCTAGGGGCACTGGTGCAGTCCTTAGCAAGATGGCCCTTGCCTCCACAGTTAAAGCAAGCTCCTGTTGCCTAATAACATTCTCCCCTATGAATCTTGCCACATGTCTCATAGGGGCGGGGAGGATATGAACCCCTGGTCGACTGCTGACTAGATCTAGGGGGTCTCTGTCCAAAGAATCTGCCCCTTCCAAACCTTCCACTTCTACCTTTGTTAGGTCCCCCAAATTTCTTCTTTTTTTGAGATGTACCACTGGGACTTTGTTCAACTAATTTTTCACCTTTTTCTTTCTCTGATTTTTTAGTCTTCTCAGCTTTCTCTTTCACTGGTGTTGCTTCTAATTTAATTCTCTCTAACTCAAGTGCCTGAGAGATGAGCTCTGAGAAGTTACTATGTCTGAATCCCACTACTTATATCCGTAAGCTGGGCTTCAAACCCGTCTCAAATCTCTTGCACCTTTCTTTGCTGGTAGACAGGAGACTCCCAGCATAGTGGCTTAAGCGGGAGAACTCCCTTTCATACTCTACTACTGATCTGTTGCCTTGCTTCAGATGAGATCTACATATGCATCTGGGATATATTTCTGTCTAAACTCACTGATGAAGTTGTCTCAGGTCAATACTGGCGGTTCAGCCAAGCTATGGGGGATGGTCTTCCACCAGTCACACGCATCCCCTTGCAACAAGGACACTGAGTATTCAAATTTTAGTTCATTTGGGCAGTGCAGCTTCTTGAAAACTTGATCCATCCTCTCCAACCACTACTCTGCCTCTAAAGGGTCCACTGTACCCTTAAACTTTGTAGCCCCATACTTAAGTAGCTTGTCATACTGCCTGGCTAGAGGCTGTGGTTGCACCACAGGTGTCTAAAGTGGAGTTTGAGTAAGCATGCTTTCAGCCATTTGTTGAAACATTGCCACCATCTGCTGTGCGAATTGTGCAAAAAACTGCGGCATTTGTGGGGCTAGTGCCATCGACCCACTGATATTTTGGAGAGCTGGGGCTTTCCCTTGGGCCTCAGCCTCTGATTTGCTCAACAGGCGATCCTTCTTCCATATCGATGCAGGTTAAGATATCTCCTGAACAAGTAACACAAGGAGATTTTCCTCTGTTAGTTCATATTTATGATGTAATGCACTGTATATAACAAATAAGGACATTGAGTAGCTGTACTTATCAAAGAAAAGACACAAATTTACAAGTTAAAACATACTTCAAAAATTTTCTCTGATACAACTAAAACATGTCACACCTTACTCCTCTGTAAGGCATAACATGATCCCGTAGAATACCTAATGAACTATCGAACTTCACCTACCGATAACTCATTAAGTACCCTACAAGAGATTTTAAAACCATTTTCTTACTTTTTAGAAGTGGTGAGCATTTTCTTACATTTAATAGAAGTTTAAAAACTAATTCAAATTTTTGTCCATTTTATTTTTACGCAAATTTTTAAAAAAATTTCGGTAGAGTGCCGTCTGTATTTTAAGAAAACAGTTCTTCAAAAACCTGTAAAAACACTTGTAGACCCTTATTTTGTGATGAGTATGTGCATAGAGGCTGTGGGAAACCCGATGATGAAAAATTATATGACTGTAAGATGTAATTGGAGGCATGAAACTGAATTATTAATTCCGTGGCATGATCTTAAAAAAAAATAATAAGCAAATTTAATTAAATTTAAATAAAATTTTATTTTGTTTAAATTTAATATGGGTAATTTTTAAATGTACCTAATTAAGTTTAATTGGGCCCCATGGGCCTAAGAAAGCCTAGTAAGGAATTTTAAATAAGACCAATTTAATTTATTTTTTAAAAATTAAAATAAGAAAAATATATTTTTCTCTATCCCTCTCTTCCAATTGGTTGGAACACCTCACCCATATCCCAGTCTCACCCAAATTCCTCAATCCCAGTTGTTTAAGTTATCTGAACCTTATCACACTAGTACTTCAAACCCTATCACACCTCTTCCTCACTTCCTATAGGTACCTTCCCCTTTCTTTCCCTTTTCATTGGTCGAAACACCTCATTCATATTTCAGTCTCACCCAAATTCTGCAATCCTAGTTGTTTAAGTTATCTAAACTTTATCATGCTAGGACTCCAAACCCTATCACACCTCTCTCCCAAAACCCTATAAATACCCCACTAATAAAAAATAAAAAAAGGGAAGAGGAGGAAAAAGAGAAAAAAAAAAGGGTGGAGGAGAAGAAAAAACAAAATTAAAGAGAAAGATAGCAAAAATTCTTTTAGTTCTTCTTTCTTTCTAGCGATATTTCTTAAAGGTTAGTTCTTTTATCTTCTTTTCAAGATCTATGCCATGCAATATTTAATTCTATGTTTCTTGTTTTTAATTTATTTTATATGTTCATATAGATCATGTAATCATGTTTAATTTGAGGGGATAAACAATTCTGCACATATTCAGTTTTTGGTCTCTCATGTTTTTATTATTTTTTATTATTTTCTGAATTTGTAAAAATTTTAGAAAAATTATATTCCTATTCTTCACGAAATTCTATTAATTTTAGGCTCAAGAATCACTAAAAAAGCTTTTGTATTTTGTAAGTTATGGCTATTTGAAATTAGGGTTCTTGTAAAATTCGATTTGTAGGATACCCGACTTATGGAGCCCATATCTCTCTTGTTTCTTAATATTTTTGTGTAATTCTAGTGTCTAAAATTAATTTCAGAATCTTATGAATATTTTCCAATTAGTTTTGCATTCATATCTATTGTGGTTAATGAGTTATGAATTTTACAAAAAAGTAGTACAATTCTGTCAAGTAGAAAAGTTACGATTTATGTAGACCATTAAGCCAGGGTTTTGTTTGATTTATAAATTTTATGTTCTTGTATGATATGTAGGCTATTTTCTGTATTTTTTTTTTTATGATTTTTAGGCATGCATAACTATTTTTAAAAAATCAGATTTCTTGCTACCATCAATCTGCCAGAATTTGGAAATTGTATATTTATATATGTTCTTATATTTTCTTAGGATTTAATTGATATTTGATCTATTTTTCTGTGTTCTTTTAATTTAAGAAGTGTTATGAAGTGTTTGGATCATGTTAAAAGACTTAGACTATTAGGTAGTTGTAACTAATTAGGAATCTTAACCCTTTAGGAGACTAGAGTTAGAATCCAATATAAATTGTTATTAATATTTTCTTTAGTTTCTTTTTTTTTTATTACAAACAAAATTGGTAAATAGCCCTAAGGTAAGTACCAAAGAGGGCATTTGCGTGGAGCTTACATGGAGCTAAACGGGAGTAAGCCAGGGATATCATTGCCATACTAGAAGAGAATACCCTTTTTTAAGGGTAGCTTGCCCTAATGATAACTGCATTTACCAACAGGTAAGTAGCTTTAAACTTCTCAAATAACCATTGGCATGAAATTGTAGTAATAATAGAACTTTTATTTGGTAAATTAAAATTAACTTTGTTTTTAATTTAACTGACTTTTGCATGTAATTAATTTAAATAAATACTTTATAAATTAAAATTAATCTTGTTTGTAAATTAAACTAACATTGGCATTAAAATAAATTTAATTTAATACTTGGTAATTGTAAAATAAATTTGCATGTTAGAAATCTTTATTAGGTGGTGATTGTTTGAGGCTTTATGTGATATTAGAATAAATTATACATGGACATAATTAACTTAGTTCAATTATCCTTAGGGTAACTTGGTAAAAATTAATTAATTAGGTTAAATAGAAACGTAGGGTTATTTGAAATTGATTTTGTTTGTAAATTAAATTCTCAATAATAAATTAATTTTAGTCATCTGGTAAATATCATTTAAATAATTAGCAACCCCATAGATAGGAGTTACTTGTGCATGAAAATTGTGTGTAAACAACAACCCTTTTGTGAATTACTTGCGTTTGTAGGATTAGAATTGTATTTTTTAGGATAAAGTTTAATAAAGGAATAATAAACAAGACTTGTAGAAACACTAGTAGAGGACTGGCACTCGAATCAACGAGGTTAGATCAGGCATAAGGGGTGCCTAACACCTTCCCCTTACGTATCCACTATCCTGAACCTAAACATTGGGCTATGGTAATGACGGTTGTGAAAACTCTGCAAGGAGTAAGTTGCCATCCATGAACCTCGGAAGAAACACTGAATATGCCCCAGCTATTACCCGGTGGTGACTCCTATCTATCTATGCCTTCATGGCATAAATCCTTAGTACCGTAGTAGTGTTATGGAAAGACGGTACTTACCAGTGGTTTGATTCTATTAGGATTGTATGAAGTGCATGTCTAGGAAATGCTGTCTAAGGAGTTGGTACTTAAGTGAGACCATTGTGACTCCACCATCTTTCCTGGGCATTACCTGGTGCATTTTATATAATTCTAATGGATGATATTTCGCCTCACGCCCCCCTTCCCCTACAGTTTGGCGACTCCACTGGGGACTAAATGGATAGTTACTCCAATATGTTTATATTAGTCTAATATTATTCCTCTGTTAAACTTTTTGCATTGCACTACACTATCACATGGATCACCCTTCCCTTTTTAGCCCTGTTAGTACTAGCCAAGGAGACCATATTTCTACTCGAGCAATGATGAATTGGTGAATGCTAGCACCCCATACCCGCACCTTCGAGTATATAAAAGAGCCACAGTTCCAGCCGCTGTGCTTAATGGACAAGCTCTCGCATGGGTGACCCTTTTTCTACCTAATGAAGCCCATGAGCCATAGATTTCAGCCCTAGGTACCCCGTAGATTTTTGTTGTGCTAGATTTATAACCTTACTGTTCAAACCATAAGTTCTAATGGTAGTTGAGATGAACCTAGGCCTATGCATAAACCCAATTTGTGTATAGGCCCAAGTCCATTTCAAAACCCGTGTTAAGCAAAAGGATGCTTACTTATGGTTACACTTTAAGGATATAAATCCTTTGTTTGTGAGGGAAGGATCATCCTGAACCACCCCCTATTGGTGTGTCCAGTGTACCATAGCCTAGGATAGAATTTTTTTTCCTACCCTACGCATGAGAGTTGAAGGTATAAGGGGGCGAAGATTCTGTTCTGGAGATTTTTTTTTTTCGATTTTGATTCAATCTTTGGTCCGATCTTAGTTTAGTTTATATGGTCTGGTTTTGGTTCTATTGGTATGGTTCGGTTTGGTTTTGTAAAAGTAAAAGCAAAAAAAAAAAATGGTCCATTCATGCATTACATTCATGTACATAGCATGCTTAGGTTAACCCTTCTTATTTTTTTGAGCAAACATAGCCTCAAAACACACCAAAGAGACTTTTAATTAGGTCACTTGGGTTAGGGAAGGGAAGAGACTAGTAAGGATTTCACCTACACTACTTAAGATGGAAGAAACTATGGCCATGCTTGATGAAATATTAAACACCAAGATGTTTGAGCTATAAGAGAAAATTGTAGTCAACTTTAGAAAGAGGCCCCGAGGTAGGCCGATTAAGTGGCATTAAAGTTATTAAGGTTCAAATTGTGTCTCACACTCCAAGGAGATTTTTCCAATTCAGCCAACCCTTATCCGAAGTTTTAGAGCATCTCAAAGCTCAAGACCTCCTATAGCTCTTAGCACCCAGACCACTACCAAATCCACTCCCACCTAGCTATGATATCAACCAATGTTTCCAGTTCCACCAAGCCCATAGTTATGACACCGACTGATGCTTTCAACTTAAGCATGATATCTAAGACTTAATTAATGCTAAAAGGATAATTGACCCAGAAAATCAACAAAAAAAAAAACCACACTAGCCCCATGCCTAATCAAAATTTCCACCTACATCAGGTCTCTACATGATCTCCATCACCCCAAATAACCCTAACAGAATTATTGACTTTATCCAACCCATCCAAAAGCCCAATGAACCTATCCAACCCATCCAAAAGCCCAATGAACTTATCCAACCCATTCAAAAGCCCAGTGAACCTATCCAACCCATCCAAAAGCCCAGTGAACCTTAGTCTATAATGGTTGTTGACATTTGTGATAACTCTAGCTATGATGAGGGCCCTTTGGATGTCTGGACTGATTCTGATGAGGAGATAGATACATTACAACTAGATGGTTCAGTTCCACTAGTGTCTAATTTTCAAGTTGTTGGGATCTATGAAAACTAGATGGATCTAAAAGTGACTACTTTGAAGAAAGGGATGAAGTTTTTTCCTAGCATAGGCCTAGGAAAAAGTATAGATGGTCTAGTGACTTTTCTTAAGATGAAGGGGCAGATCACGAGTCATGGTTTGGGCTATGAGCCAACAGAAGAGGAAGAAAAGCCAAAGCCTCTTAAGTTCTTGAAAGAGGGGGCAATTACCTGGACATATGATTAGGGGTTACTACATGTGAAAGTGCTAAAGCAGAAAATCAGGACCATTGATCTAAGGACTACATGGAAAGCTAAGCACCCAAAGTTACACTCCTAAGTTTGAGTTTGTCTTTTGTAATACTCACAGTAGTGATATAGATGTTTCCATTTCTGATGTACTTGATGAAGATTTCGAGGCAAAAATTACTAATATGACTAGTCATTTTGCTTACTTATTTGATGTTTATTCTAATAGGCATATGCATGGCATTCATAATCATTTAGAATCAGTTTCTATTAATGCATCAAAATCGATCTCTATTAATTTGGGTACACCAAATAATCCTAAAGACATTAAGTTAGCTGAAGATTTAACCCAAGAAGAAAGAGATAAATTTATAGCCTTGTTAATAAAGTACCAAGAAGCACATGCCTCGAGCTTAAAATTAGATGGCCGATTCTCAAGCCAAGCTAGTGTCCCCATAAGAAAAGAATGATCAAAAGTTGACTTAGCTAGTTATCCTAATGAGGAGTAAAATTTCATGCTATGAAGGATTAATAGTAGCATATGTGGACCTAGAGGGAGAAGGAAAATGATATGAAGACATAAAGAGGTCTCTGAAAGTGAGAGAATACTCACAATAAGCCAACAAAAGAGATAGAGCAATAATTCATAGATTAGCCACTCAACTTACTTTAGTTGGGGGGCAATTCTACAAACTCTTATGTGTGATAGAAAAATAAGCTGAGCAAATAATGAAAGAAGTACATGCAGGAATGTGTGGTTCCCATATGAATGGAAAGGTTCTAGTTGGGAAAAAGTGTTCGAAACATATGAGGATAGACCTAAAAAACTCCCTTATATTCTTTAAGGTTATCGTAGTAGTGCAAGGACATTCACGGGGGCAACCCCATTCTCTTTAGTGTATAGGACTAAAGTAATGCTATCTATTAAGCAAGAGCTCAGATCCTTAAAAGTGATGCTAGAAGCTAAGATCCTAAAAAAATGAGTGGGTCTAGAAGAGATATGAGGAACTAGCTTTGATTGATGAAAAGAGGATGTGAGCCTTATATCATATGCAGGCTTATCAGAGGAAGATAGCTAGAGCCTTTAATAAGAAGGTGAAGCCAAGAAAGATCAAAGAGGGAGACATGGTTTTGAAACAAGCTCGGCCCATCCCTTTTAATTTAAGAGGAAAGTTTACCCAAGCTAGGATGGTCCATACATAGTCAACAACATCTTACTACAGTAAAAATATCATACCTGGATGGGAATGAATTTCAAGAACCAGTCAATTTAGACAGGCTCAAATGGTACTTTGTGTGAGATAGGCCAGCTAGTCTGAAAACCTACAAAAGGTGATCTAGGCAAAAGTAAGGGTTAAAAAAAAAAAAGAAAAAAGCAAAAAAATACTAGATTGAAAATCTGCAAAAGGTGGTCTAGGCAAAAGGAGAGATGAGAAAAGATCTGGATGGAAAACCTAAAAAGGCCATTCAGCAGGTTATAAAGCTTATTTCTAACTTTGGAAGGTTGAAAATTTGGTAAAACTAAATGTAAGAGGGAGTAATGGTGTACCTGAATAGATAAAGAAGTTTTTATTGCATTAACCAGGAATAGGTTTTATTTAATTATGATTGTGAATGTTTGTGTCTTAAGGGATACATCAAATAATTAGATAAATGAATAGCATTGTTTTGATTTAATCTATGTCCTGTGAGCATGATAGAATAGGTGCTTGATATGAATGCCTTAGTGATTGTCCAATTTCAAAAAAAGAAAAAAGAGAAAAAGAAAAAGAAAAAGAAAAGAAAAAAAGAGTGCTCACTAAGTGGAAAACCCGAAAGGGCTTCTTTGGCAAAAGTTAGAGCAAGCCCACTGAAATGAAAACTCGAAAGAGCATTTCAGGCAAAAGTTAGGGCACAAAAAATAGAGTTCATGGAAGAGAAATGAGTCAAGGCAGAAACCATGGGAGGAGAGAAGAAAAAGAAAAATCAGAGGGAAATTGCATTATGACCTTAAGGAAGTCTTTTTTGGGTGAACAGTTCTTCTAAAAAATTTTGAGTTTATAAGAAAGTTTTTGCAAAAAGAGGTCCCCAGAGGACTAAGTTTTTTTTAGAATCTCTAGCAAAATCAGAATACCCATGATAGGAAGTAGCATACAAGAAGCACAAAAATCACAAAAAGAGTTCTGAGACCTAGTCATCCTAATTTTTTCAAATCATGAAATAGATATTTTTTTTTGGTAAGTCCTTAGACGTTGTTTAGGGCATATGACATAGTTGTGTAAGGCGTAGAAGAACATGCATCAATATGTCACCTGTAGGTGCATAAGGCATAGAAGAAAATGCATTACCACAATTTCAAGTGTCGAACTACGAGGGGGTCTGATTCTTCCTCAGGATAGCGAGGGGGATACGTAGGTAGTTTAGGATCATGGTCCTAAATACGAACCCATAACATTTCATGACAGATGTTTTTTGGTAAGTCCTTAGACATTATTTGGGGCACATGGCATAGTTGTGTAAGGCGTAGAAGAACACGCATCAACATGTTACCTGTAGGTGTGTAAGGTGTAGAAGAACATGCATTACCACAGTTTCAAGTGTCAAATTATGAGGGGGTCTGATTCTTCCTCAGGATAGCGAGGGGGATATGTAGGTAGTTTAGGATCGCGGTCCTAAATGCGAACCCACAACATTTCATGATAGATGTTTGGTAAGTCCTTAGATGTTGTTTAGGGCACATGGCATAATTGTGTAAGGCGTAGAAGAACACGCATCAACATGTCACCTGTAGGTGTGTAAGGCGTAGAAGAACATGCATCACCACAGTTTCAAATGTCGAACTACGAGTGGGTCTGATTCTTCCTCAGGATAGCGAGGGGGATATGTAGGTAGTTTAGGACTGCGGTCCTAAATACGAATCCACAACATTTCAAATCACACAGTTGCCATTGTCATGAGAACGTAACTAGTCTCATGACACAGAGTGTATCAACAGAGCAAGATGCACTCATTTTTCACATGACTCAGTTATTACTGTTACGAGACCGTAGCTAGTCTCATAACATAGAGTATGTCGACCGAGCAAGATATACTTGATCATCATAGCCAATGTTTCATAGTTATTAGAAATTTAAGTTTCACTTTAACGAAACTTGAGCAATGTTATCGCATTGATTTTAACTTTCGCCAAATTGGGGGGCAAACTGTAGACCCTTATTTTGTGATGAGTATATGCATTGAGGCTGTGGAAAACCCGATGATGAAAAATTATATGACTGTAAGATGTAATTTGAGGCATGGAGCTGAATTATTAATTTCGTGGCATGATCTTGAAAAAAAAATAATAATATTTTTTTTGAAGCGAATTTAATTAAATTTAAATAAAATTTTGTTTTGTTTAAATTTAATATGGGTAATTTTTAAATGTACCTAATTAAGTTTAATTGGGCCCCATGGGTCTAAAAAAGCCTAGTTATGAATTTTAAATAAGACCTATTTAATTTATTTTTTGAAAATTAAAATAAAAAAATATCTTTTTCTCTATCCCTCTCTTCCTATTGGTTGGAACACCTCACCCATATCCTAGTCTCACCCAAATTCCTCAATCCCAGTTGTTTAAGTTATCTGAACCTTATCATACTAGGACTTCAAACCCTATCACACCTCTTCCTCACTCCTTATTGGTGCCTTCCCCTTTCCTTCTCTTCCCATTGGTTGAAACACCTCATTTATATTTCAATCTCACCCAAATTCTGTAATCTTAGTTGTTTAAGTTATCTGAACTTTATCATGCTAGGACTCCAAACCCTATCACACCTCTCTTCCAAAACCCTATAAATACCCCACTGATAAAAAATAAAAAAAGGGAAGAGGAGGAAAAAGAGAAAAAAAAAAAAAGGGGTGGAGGAGAAGAAAAAACAAAATTAAAGAGAAAAATAGCCAAAATTCTTTTAGTTCTTCTTTCTTTCTAGCGATATTTCTTAAAGGTTAGTTCTTTTATCTTCTTTTCAAGATCTATGCCATGTAATGTTTAATTCTACATTTTTTTTTTAATTTATTTTATATGTTCATATAGATCATGTAATCTTGTTTAATTTGAGGTGATAAACAATTCTGTACATATTCAGTTTTTGGTCTCTCATGTTTTTATTATTTTTTATTATTTTTTGAATCTGTAAAAATTTTAGGAAACTTATATTCCTATTCTTCACGAAATTATATTAATTTTAGGCTCAAGAGTCACTGAAAAAGCTTTTGTATTTTGTAAGTTATGACTGTTTGAAATTAGGGTTCCTGTAAAATCCGATTTGCAGGATACCCGAATTGTGGAGCCCATATCTCTCTTGTTTCTTAATATTTTTGTGTAAATCTAGTGTCTAAAATTAATTTCAAAATCTTATGAATCTTTTCTAATTGGTTTTGCATTCTTATCTATTATGGTTAATGAGTTATGAATTTTATAAAAAAGAAGTACAATTCTGTCACATAGAAAAGTTATGATTTATGTAGACCATTCAGCTAGGGTTTTGTTTGATTTATAAATTTTATGTTCTTGTATGATATGTAGACTGTCTTCTGTAATTTTTTTATGATTTTTAGGCATGTATAACTATTTTTAAAAAATCAGATTTCTTGCTACCGTCAATCTGCCAGAATTTGAAAATTGTATATTTATGCATGTTCTTATATTTTCTTGGGTTTTAATTGATATTTGATCTATTTTTCTGTGTTCTTTTAATTCAAGAAGTGTTATGAAGTGTTTGTATCATGTTAGAAGACTTTGAACATTAGGTAGTTGTAACTAATTAGGAATCTTAACCCTTTAGGAGACTAGAGTTAGAATCCAATGTAAATTGTTATTAATATTTTCTTTAGTTTCTTTATTTTTTATTACAAACAAAATTGGTAAGTAGCCGTAAGGTAAGTACCAAAGAGGGCATTTGCATGGAGCTTACATGGAGCTAAACGGGAGTAAGCCAGGGATATCATTGCCATGCTAGAAGAGAAGACCCTTTTTTAAGGTTAGCTTGCCCCAATGACAACTGCATTTACCAACAGGTAAGTAGCTTTAAACTTCTCAAATAACCATGGCAACTGCATTTACCAACAGGCAAGTAGCTTTAAATTTCTCGAATAACCATTGGCATGAAATAATAGTAATAATAGAACTTTTATTTTGTAAATTAAAATTAACTTTGTTTTTAATTTAACTGACTTTTGCATGTAATTAATTTAAATAAATACTTTATAAATTAAAATTAATCTTGTTTGTAAATTAAACTAATATTGGCATGTAAAATAAATTTAATTTAATACTTGGTAATTGTAAAATAAATTTGCATGTTAGAAATCTTTATTAGGTTGTGATTGTTTGGGGCCTTATGTGATATTAGAATAAATTATACATGTACATAATTAACTTAGTTCAATTATCCTTAGAGCAACTTGGTAAAAATTAATTAATTAGGTTAAATAGAAACGTAGGGTTATTTGAAATTGAATTTGTTTGTAAATTAAATTCTCAATAATAAATTAATTTTAGTCATCAGGTAAATATCATTTAAATAATTAGCAACCCCATGATAGGAATTACTTGTGCATGAAAATTATGTGTAAACAACAACCCTTTTGTGAATTACTTGCGTGTGTAGGATTAGAATTGCATTTTTTAGGATAAAGTTTAATAAAGGAATAATAAACAAGACTTCTAGAAACATTAGTAGAGGACTGGCACTCGAATCAACTAGGTTAGACCAGGCGTAAGGGGTGCCTAACACCTTCCCCTTACGTACCCACTATCCCGAACCTAAACATTGGGCTATGGTAATGACGGTTGTGGAAACTCTACAAGGAGTAAGTTGCCATCCATGACCCTCGGAAGAAACATTGAATATGTCCTGGTTATTATCCGGGTGGCGACTCCTGTCTATATATGCCTTCGTGGCATAAATCCTTAGTACCGTGGTAGTGTTATGGGAATACGATACTTACCAGTGGTTTGATTCTATTAGGATTGTATGAAGTGCATGTCTAGGAAATGCTGTCTAAGGAGGTGGTACTTAAGTGAGACCATTGTGACTCCACCATCTTTCCTGGACATTACCTAGTGCATTTTATATAATTCTAATGGATGATATTTCGCCTCACGCCCCCTTCCCCTACAACACTTCCAATAATTATTTTTCATCAAACTCATTACTACTTCAACACAACTCAACATCATTTCTCAAACTCCAAAATTCAAATCAATAATTCACAACTCAATTTTCATCAAAATAGTACTCGATATTTCCATTCATTTTTCATTAAAGTAAAAACAAATTACATTTATCAACCACTTTACATTAGCAAATCCAAAATAATATTATTACAAACTTTATACAACTGCTTATGACCAGTTTATACATGTACATACATTTACATATATCAAAATAAATATTACAATCAGGGTATAAAATATACCCAATAGAACTTTAGGGGTTTAGCTTCAATATCCTCAGCAACTCACTCTGCTGCTCCTCTAGTCTCTATATCTGTAACAGCAATAACAGCCATCGCTAAGTACTATGACTCAGTGGTGCACAACATACTAAAATAATATTTATGCATAATTCAAATCATACTTATTCAAACACATTGCTGAAAATGAAAGACATATGCAAAACATGATTTATAAACTTTTAGTCCAACAATTTCATTTAGGAATTCTCAAATCAATTTCATAAAAACACACAGTTATATCATATCATTCGAAACATATTCATCTCAATAGCCGGAGGCTTATGAGAAATCACAAGGCTAACTAGCTCAAATATATGGATATCCATTCAAATTTCTTCTTCTACTGGCACACACCTCAACACTTCAGCCAGAGAAGGAATCAAAATTCAAAACTAATTTCCCCCACTAGTCACGCTAGTGAGGCATTCAAATATATGGTCATGACACTATGGTTTGAAAATTGTCTTAGTAATTTACTAAACATTTATTGCCATTTCAAACACATACAAGTAAACTTTCAATAATTTGAGTCAAAAGAATAATAAATATTTCAATACAATTGAGTCACAATTTAATATCTCAATTCATTCAAAACAATTTGCAGAACAAAATTTACAGAAATTCTATGTTATGCACAAACCTTATACAAGTCGCCTATTGGCCTTGACTCGATGCTTCGGGTTCTTTTCCGGTATTCTTTTCCACTGAAACACATAATTTTACAGTATTTCAGTACCATAAATTATCATAAGTCTAAAAATAATTTCAAATCTAACTTTAATATGCTTAATTTGACATTCTTTGAAATTTGTATTTCGGGGTTACTATTGACAACACTATTCAAGTCAATTTGTTGACTTTCTAATGCTTAATAGGCATGGGAATTCTAATTTCACTCACATACCACATTTTGGTTACCTAATTTGTTGGTTTTGATTATTTCCTCAAACTTCAAGTCTCTTAGGCACAAATTTCAAATTTTTAGTTTTGGTATTCAGTTTTACACTGTTCCATTGGTTATGTTGCTATGATAATTTGGCCAAGTTTTCTTCATTGAAGTTGTTCCTTATTATCTTAACTTTATTTCCCTTTTAGAATCACTCCATTTAGAGTTTTGTAGCCTAAGTTATAGCCATTTGAACATAGCTGGCCGAATTTGGTATTACCCAGAATTCTGGGCAAATTCTGGATTATGGCAGTTTTTATAGATTGACTGCAAGTGGTTTTTCAAACAGGTTATAGTCAAAATTTGAGTTTTTTTTCTTCAAGAAAGTTATAGGGCTATGTCTCAGCTTTCTACTGGTAAAACTTCAGGTCATTTGGACCTTCCTAGACCAAGTTATGGTCATTTATGTAACTACTGTTTATTTAGTCATTATTGTATAGGTCAGTTTGCCCAATTCTGGATTTAGCCTAATTGTTCACTAAGTTATGGTCACCTTCTAGGCATGATTCCTAAATGAAAAATGTGTCATTTTGTGTCTAGTTTCATTCCCAATTGGCCTCACACCAATTGGGTTGGTAAATTTTCAGTTTTGATCCCTAAAAGGGACCTAGGTCAAGCTACCTGTAGATTGACCCTCACCAATCCGAATTTAAACTTGTTTCCAACAATTCACACACATCACAAATGGTCACAATTGACCATTTCTCAACTCAAATAAGGTCAATAACATCATTTGGCTAATTCTCAAACTTTTCTTTAAATTTTTACATGTTCAAAACCCTAGCTACACACAAAGTTCAATCTAATGCAATTTAAAGTGTGTATTCATGTTCTACACACCTAATTCACCTCAAATAACCATTCAAAACCATCAAACTCATTCATATCAAACCCTAACACTAGCAGGAAGAATTTCATGTTTGGTCCCTCAATAATTATTTTTGTTTGATTTTACACAATTTCTAAGTTAAGTGGGCTACACACACAATAATTAAACTAAAATTTTCAAATTCAATCACTTACCTCAATTAGAGCTTTTCTAACTTCTTAAACTCCACTTCTTTCCTCTTTCTTCCACTTCAAATCTTCTCTTCCAATGGCACTTAGAAGGTTTCAGGCTTTTTACTAAGATTTATGGTGGAAATCAAGTATTTGGAAGCTTAAGGCTTTGGTTGTTAACGGTGGTTGATGAAGAAAGCAAGGGAGAGAGAGAGAGGACTTTTTTTTTTTGGAGAAGAAGAAGACAATTCTTTTTTTTTTCTTTTGAATTTTTAACTTATTAATACATAATTATCCCCAAAATTTTAATTTTTAAATATTAGGTTTATTACATCATGCTTATGTCATGCATGATGTCATAAACTTTTTGATTTTTGGATTTTTCATTTCTTTTCCATTTAGTTTTTTAATTTAATTCTTGATCCCGAAATTTTTTTTTCTCCGATTTTATTGGACAGTTAGGTCAAGAGTCAGCTCTAGGTGTGAATTGACCAAATGCCCCCTCGCTGGTTCAATCCAGTTTGCAAATTATTTGATATTTCTTCCGGATCCCTGACCTAATTATTTGACCTGCTTAACAATTCTTTTTCGTGATTTTCTCTATTCCACTGTGTTTGCAATAGTCCTAAGGACCGTAGCGTCACATTTTATGGTTTGAAATTTGAGTTTAGACTGACCTCGCAGTCATTCCCGAGAAGGTCACCCATCGCTGTGACTCTCGGCTCATTTAACTTCTTGTGTTCTGTTTTTCTTATTTAAATTAACTATTTGGTAATTACTAATTATTTGCATTCAGGGCTTAACTAAGTGTCTTAGTCGTGGTTCTAATCTCCTTAATTGTCCGGACCAACACAAGTCACTGGAACAGTAAAATGTACCTGGCTATACCAATAGGGGTGTTACATAATACATTTACATCATAAATATGAACTAATGGAGAGAAATCTCCTTGTGTAGGTTGTCCCGGGAAAAAAAGATTTTGTGAATAGAAATGGAAGAGGGAGATAAAATAGTAGAACAACCGATTCTGATTGAGGCACAAGGGAAGCCTCGGCTCCTCAGTGTCGAAGGCTGTTGTGCAGTTCAGATTACAAATTACCGCGCAAATGGCCTAGCAACGAGCCACCTTCTTTCAATAAATGGCTAATAGTTTGTCAGCTCAAGCCTAAGTATAGATCCAACCCCCACAAGGGCAACATGAAATAGAGAAGAGGGAGAAACCTATGGGTCAGAGTCTGAGTAGTGGTGTAGGAAAGAGAAAAGTATTTGAAGAACCCCGAACTCATGGATATGACAAAGGCGGATCTTTAAGGCAGAAGCAATCAAAAACTAGTTGACAAAGAATCAAAAGTTCCTACCCTATCCGTGTCTGTGAGGTATGTGGCAAGTTACACGGGGGTATTTATCGTAAAGCCACTGGAGCCTGCTACAATTATGGAAAGCTTGGACATTTTGCTAGAGATTGTACTAGTGCACATCGACCTACTCTTCGAAGTTCACAGATAGTTGGTTAGGGCTGAGATAAAAATAGAGTTGGTACTCCTCACAACCATAACATAGTGAATCTAACCCGAATATAGTAGCGCACCAGTTAGAGCATTCACTATGCGCCAAGGAGAAAGAGCAGAAACTCCTGATGTAGCTGTTGATAAGTTTTTAATTTTTGGAAGAAATAATTAGTTATTATTTGATTCCAGCACTATTTATTTGTATGTTAGTGTTATAATTATATGTTCTGTTGCTATTCCTTTACATGAGAATAAATTTTGATGCATTAGTGACTTGTCCTTTAGGATATAAACTACGATAATAAGTATGATTGACATTAGTTTTGAAAGAGTTTGTCAGCGAAGAGTATTTGCTAGCATACAAGACATTATAAAGCTAATTAGTGAGCCTACCTAATATAAGGCAAGAGGACCTTAAAGTGAGCTACAGTAATATAATTGCTCTAGATGTGCGTAAAGATATTATTACTAATAATTGTTAATGGATATTGTAATCAGAATAAGTTTCGGATATTAGTGAATTTGAAAAGGGAAAAATTTATAGGAAAGTTTGGTCTATTGAGATGTATTGTAGTAACTATGCAATGTTTTTTATGTTTGTACTGTAAGCTGCAGATTACAATATTGACTTGAGATTATTGTGTAGATTTACGTACTACTTGATAGTACATCAAGATTAGAATAATTGCAAACGGCATCTGTTTTGGTAGAGTTCTGCCAGGACAGAATTTTATTTTCAAAAATGAGTTTGAAATTCCTACGTAGGGATTTAAAACTCTAAAGTTAGAATATCAAAAGGTTATAGTTATAAGATAGCTAGAGTCATTGACTCAGTTATCTAACCCAAACTATGATACGTCAGGAATTGTTATAAGACTAAAGATTTCGATATGGTCATAAATTAAAGATAACATTGATAGGGCAAGGTCATTCGATCTCGTATATGGGGTTATAATTATTTTGGTATTGTTATGGCTTTTTCACCTAAAGTCTAGTGAAAAATAAGCTATAGAATATCGATAGATAAAAGAAAGGTGTAAATGAAAATTGGAATAATTAGCTCAAATATAACAAAGAAATGTTACGAATATTAGTAAAAGTATTAACTAGAATGGACAGAGGACCAAATCAAAGTAATATTAAAGTATAGCGGATTTATTAGGGATGATAAGAGGTGCTAAATCATGACTTGACAATCAAGTTAAGGAAGAAGATAAGATTGAGGAACAAAACAATTAAAGTTAAGTTGTAGAATGAAAAAAGAAACAAATAGAACAGTAAGAAATGAGTTAAACAAAATCAAACAAGATAGTGTAAAATGGCACATAGACCGAGATTCGAAATAAAGTTGGCAAGATAACAGTTATGAATCTATGATCGATGACTAGATAATTAATTCTAATATGACCACTATGGTCATTCAATAAGGAAACATGAATCGAAATATTAAATAGAATAATAGTAAGAGAAGATTAGTGTTATACACACAAATTAAACGTTGTAGTAGATATTTAAAAGTCTTACATAGACTCAAAGAAAAAAAGATTATAAGAGAAAAAAAAAACTGAGTTCTCACTTCATAGGATTATATGAGGTTTGAGAAAGAATGGATCCATTAGCACACAGATTTTCTTACCTATAGAACTGAAATGAATTCAAATTTAACTTATGATAGAAGCTCATAAGGAACTTGGCACACAAGGTGAGCAATCGATATGTAAATATTATTGGCTAAAATGCTACAGACCATCATTCAGATTATGAGGCTATATGAAAATGTGAGAGAGACATGAGAAAATGACACATATAGATGATTAAGGATTGACAGTGGGCAAAATTTTAAGGTCGAAATTTCTTTTAAGGGGGGGAGAATTGTAACACCCCTATATGCATAGTCTTGTGCAAATCACTGTTTAGGTGATCGGTGTTGGTCCGGACAATTAAGAGGATTAGAATCATATTTAAGTCACCTAGAAAAGCCCTGAACATAAACTAGTAGTAATTATCAAAAGGTTAAATATAAATCAGAAAAATAGAACATAAAAGGTTAAATGAGCAGGGGGTCACAGTGATGGCTGACCGCACCAGGAAGTGACTGCGAGATCAGTCAAAACCCTAAATTCGTATGGGGCATTGTGACACTGCATGCCTAAGAAAAATTGCAAAGCTAATAGAAATGTGAAAATCACAGGAAAAGGTAGAGAACTAGATCAAATAATTAGATCAAGATTCCGAAAGAAGCACAGTATTATTGGCAAACCAGATCAGACTGGTGAGGGGCAAATTGGTCAATTCACCCCCAGAGGTGACTCATGACCTAACAGTCTAATAAAATTTGAGAAATGAAAATTTTGAAATATAGAATTAAATTTAAGAAGTATGGAGAAAAAGAAAGGAAAAGAAAAAGAAAAGAAAATATGATTATTACATCATGGTGCCATCACCTACATGACCTCAAAATTAATTTTCCATTTGATTAAGAATTAGACCAAGTCAATTTTAAGGATAAATACTTATAAAAACAAAAAAAAAATGAAAAGTTGTCTTCACAAAAAAAAAATGAAAAGTTGTCTTCAACCTTCCTAGCCATCCCTCTCTCCTCTCCCAATTCTCTCTCTAATTTGCTCCATGGAAGCTTGTTACCAAGCTTTCTAAACCCAAATTAAGCCATAAATTCTTGATGAAAAACAATAGAAACTTCAAATGGAACCTCAAGAGGAAGATTAGAAGGTTAAGAATTGAAAGAAATTGAAGAAAATAGGGGATAAAATTCTGCTCACAAGTTTTTCTTACTACCTTGATTTGTTTGTTAAATTATCTTTGAATTAAGGTAGTTAGTGAGGTTTAAAATGGTTAAATGGTGTAATTTAGAATGTGTTTGAATGGTGAAAAGTTAAGTCAAATTTGGATTGGTGAGGGGTCACTACTGGACAACCTGACCTAGGTCCCTTTCAGGGACCAAAACTATAATTCTGCCACTCTAATTGGTGTGAGGTCAATTGGAAATGAAAATAGACACATAATGACACATTTTTCATATAGAAACTATGCCCAGAAAGTGATTCTAAGTTAGTGAACAATTAGGTCAAATCCAGAATTAGTACATTGTCACTGTACAAAAATGACCAAATGAAATTGGCCATAACTTGGTCTAGAAAGATTCAAATGACCTGATTTTTGTGGCATTAGAAAGATATGACATAACACTACAACTTTTATGAAGAACACCAACTCAAATTCTGCCCATAACCAAGTTGAATTGTCACCCAAATTTGGGTCACCAAAATTGCCAGAACCAGAAATTGCCCAGAATTTCTAGGTTTGAACCAATCCAGCCAGCCTTAGAAAAATAGGAATAACTTGAGCTACAAAACTCCAAATGGAGTGATTTAAAAAATGAATTAAAACTAAGACAATAAGGAATAACTTTGATGAAGGACATTTAGCCAAATTTTCATAGTAACCAGACCAATAGAACAGTAGAAAACACTGACCCAAAACTGAAAATTTACAATTTGTTTTAGGAGACTTAAAAATTCAATTGGCAATCAATGCTAATAAAATTAACATCCAAAATGTGGTATATGAGTGTAATTAGAATTAATAAACCTATTAAGTATAGAAAAGTCAATATTTTTACTTGAATAGTACCATGAATAGTACCACTATATACAAAAATGTGAAAGACTCAAAATTATAAACCATAATAGGTAGGATAAGTCTGCAAAGAAATTATTGGAATTTAAGTAATAGAAATGGATACTGAAGCACTTTAAATTCACGTGTTTCAGTTAAAAAGGAAATCTTCGAAGGAGAAATGAAAGGTGGAGTAAATTAGTCAACAGAGAGGTTTGTGCACAACTAGTTTTACATTGTTAAAGTTTTGCATATTTTATTTGGTTAAAGGATTTTAGTTTCTTTATGTATTATGTTTACCAATTATTGAATTTATTTCAATAATTATTGAAATGTGTTATGGTATAAATGAGTTTAGTTGTGGGAAAATGATTAAGTTATGATTTTATTTTTGATATTGTGACACCCCTATTTGCATAGCCTGGTATATGTTACTATTCCGGTGACCCGTGTCGGTCTGGATAATTAAGAGAATTAGAACCACATCTAAGACACCTAAATAAGTCCTGAACATAAATAATTAGTAATTGCTAAATAGTTAAGTATAAATAAGAAAAACAGAACACAAAAAGTTAAATGAGCTGGGAGTCACAGCAATGGGTGACCTTTTCGGGAATGACTGCGAGGTCAGGCTAAACTCAAATTTTGAACCGTAAAATGTGACGTCGCGGTCCTTAGGACTATTGCGAACACAGTGGAAAAGAGAAAATCACAGAAAAGAATTGTTAAGTAGGTCAAATAATTAGGTTAGGGATTCGGAAGAAATATCGATTAACTTGTAAACCGGATTGAACCAGCGAGGGACAATTTGGTCAATTCACCCCTAGAGCTGACTCCTGACCTAACTGTCCAATAAAATTGGATAAATGAATCTTTAGGAATCAAGAATTAAATTAAAGAACTAATGAAAAAATAAATACAAAAAAAAGAAAAAGAAAAAAGTTTAATACATCATACTTACCTCATTGGATGACATCATCATGATGTCAAAATTCATTTTACTTTTCCTACCTAAATTGACCAAGTCAAAAGCATTTTTAAAGACATAAAATACCTAAAAGAAGCAAAGAAAAACTATTTTTAGTCTTCTTCTTCTCACCTAAACCACCATTGTTACACCATGAAGCTTAAGTTTAAGCTTGCTTCCAACCACTAAACCTAACCTTGACCCCAAATTAATCCATTAGAACTTGATAACCTCACTTGAGAAGAGGATTGAGCAAGAAAGAAAGAAGGAAAGAGGAGTGGAATTGAAGATTTAACTTCAAAGTAAGGTTAGTGGTTTAAATTGAAAATTTATGTTTAATATTTGTGTTCTTGGTGTAGGTAACTTAGAAATTAACTTAAAATTAAAAGAAAACAATTATTGAGGGACCAAACATGAATTTCGTCCAGCTAGGGTTTGGGTTTTAAATGAATGAGTTTGAGGTGTTTGAATGGTTATTTGAGGTGAATGAGGTGTATAGATCATGAATGTACACTTTGAAATGCATTAAATTGAACTTTATGTATTTTAGGGTTTTGAGCATGTGAAAAATTGGAAATAAATTTGAGAATTGGTCAATTGATCTAGTTGACCTTATTTGAGTCGAGAAATGGTCAAATGTGACCATTTGTGGTGTGTATGAATTGTTGGAAACAAGTTCCAATTCGGATTGGTGGGACCAAAACCGAAAATTTTCTAACCCAATTGGTGTGACGCCAATTGGGAATGAAACTAGACACAAAATGGCACATTTTTCATTTAGGAATCATGCTTAGAAAGTGACCATAACTTAGTGAATAATTAGGCCAAATCCGGAATTAGGCACACTGCCTTGTACAAAAATGACCAAATGAACAGTAGTTACATAAATGAACATAACTTGGTCTAGGAAGGTCCAAATGTAACACCCTAGGCAAATCCCACATCGGCAAAACATGGGAGAGATGCTGGGTTTATAAGTTGGTGATTCGTAACCCCTAGTGATGCGTTTTAAAATCGTGAGGACTTCGGCCCAGAGCGGACAATATCACTAGTGGGTTAGGCCATTACATTTGTGGTATCAGAGCTGCTCCCCGTGAAACCTTGAACGATGGTGGGGCTATAACACCCCTAAGTTCGGTAGTGCGTTCTACTATTCCAGTGACCAGTGTTGTCCGGACAGCTAGGATGCCTAGAACTACACTTCAATATGAGTGAGGAGACATAAAATAATGAAATACAAGAAAAGAAAATACAAGAAAAACAAAGGAAAAATAATAGTAAAGAAATGCAATCAAGTTAAGCGAGACGAGAACCCTAGCGATGGGTGACCACACCGGGAAGTCACGGCGTGGACCGTTGACTAGCCCTGAACTGCGGGAAACCCTAGAAAATATTTTTAGGACTCAAATAAATATTTATTGAAGTATAAATATCATTAGAAATATCAAAGAAAAATTAAATAATTAGTACAAAGAAAAGTGAGAAATCAAAAAATGGACAAAACCCGGTGTTACCGAAAAATTCGGAATGTAACCCGAACAGGGGCATTGTGGTCATTTGACACTCCGAGTTGTCTTTTGACCTAAATGTCCATTAAAAATAAATAATATTACACTTGGAAAATATAATGAAAAATTAAATTTGGGGTACCTAATGTAAATAGCCAAAAGTGGAGAGTAAATGGAGTAATTAACACATTTAACATATAATATAATTGATTTTATGTGAGTGGACCACTAAGGATTATAATATGCATTAAGTGGGCAGATTGCTCCACTAAAACTTCATCTTCAACCTTTGAAGACCACCATTGCCGAAATGAAAGCCTTAGAAACCTCAATTGCCGAATTTGAGTGAAGCTTCACCATCTCCTCCATCTCACCTCCAAACACCAAAGCTTCTTCATTAATTTTGATCCCCACTTCACAAGGAAGAAGTAGATACCAAAATCAAGGGAGATTAGTGAAGATTTAGCAAGTCCCAACAATAGGTAAGTTTGAGTTTTTGATTGTTGCTTTGTCAAAGTTTGTAAGGATGTTATGGGTGTTTGATTTATGAACAAATTTTTGAGGTTTGATGTTGAATGGGAATATGTACTTTTGGCAGCCATGGAAACACCTTGAAGGCAGTTTATTTGTGCTTGTAAATGGTGAATTAAATGATTGATTAAGTGTATATTGTGTAGGAAATTGTTTGGGTGATGTATACTTAGTGTATGTAAATATGAAATGAAATTTAAAGTTTGGAAATTAATGGAATGTAAATGTACCATTGTGGTAGTTTGTTAACTCTTGAAGAATGCTGGAATTCATGCTTGGTTTATGAAATAATGATGTTAAAATGTGTTGGTTGTTATGGCAGTTTGAGTGCATGTATGATGGTGTGAAGTTGGACATGTAAATGAGCATGAATTGGTGATTGAATTGTTGTAAATTGAGTTGGACAAATTCTGCACTTGTTGGTGCACATTGAATGTAATTGTAAGCTGCCAAAATGACCTATAATATGTTGTAAATTATGTTTAGGTTGTGGTACAACCAGAATTGGTTTGAATGTTAAGTTTGGTGAGTATTAAAAGTGATGCTTGATGTGTATGCAAGAATTGCAATAAGGCAGTTTGAGTTTTAGGCCTAGAACTTTAATTGTGTTGCTCCAATTGGTATGAGACCAATTGGAGGTGAAACTAGGCACAAAATGTGCCAACTTTCATGAGGGAAGCTTACCAAAATTCTGCTTGCAAGGTAGCTTGAAAAATGACCAAATTCGGATTAAGTGCAAATAAGGCCTGAAAATTGACCATTTGGGCAGCAGTTAGTGTTTAGGCCATAACTCACTCAAAACAGGTCCAATTGACCTGAAATTTTAACCATGAATAGTTAAGACCCATATCTACAAGCCTTATGAAGACACCAAAGCCCAGAAATGACCATAAGTAAGTAAAACAGCTTGCACAAGTTCGGGTCCAAAAACTGGCTGAACCTAAAATGACCTAAAGTGACCAATTTTGATGCAATTTGACCAGCAATAGTAAAATGACCATAACTTGGTCTACATAACTCAGAATGACCTGAAATTTTGCCTCGCGTTCCATAAGACATAGATCTACAAGTTTGTAGTTTTGACCAAAACCCAAAAACTGAGAGAACTAGGTCATCCGGCTAGGTCAAACTAGTATCCCGGAATTCAGTAAATTGCAAGAAAATGTAGTATACACGGAAATGAACTTGGTAACATGTACCAACCCTAAAAGACTATCGAATGTGACATGTTAGTAACATTAAAACTTAATTTACCTAGAATGCACCGAGGGTCGATATATTAGGTTGATTAAGCAAATAATAGCATTCAGTGAATTACTTATCAAACATTATCATTAGAGACAGTTTAATTAAGTACTGAAACACTTCAAATTGTGTTTCTCAGTTAGCAACGACTCAGGAAAAGCGAAGGAAATACTGAGTCAAGACCAGGAGACAGTTATCAGAGGTTTGTGCACAACAGCTATTTCTTTTGAATTATTTTCAATTGAAATAAATTATGACTATTTGTATATTATTGTTTTAAATTGTGAAACTGTGAAAAATTGTTTGAATGATATTTGATGGATACTTATTGATTGAAAAGCACTGTAAATGGTTTGAAACCACAGCTATCATGCACATTGATTGTATTCCTCACTAGCTTGTCTAGTGGCATGAATTGAATTCCCTCTCTGGCTGAAGTGTTGAGGTGTGTGCCTGTTGAGGATGAATAGAATGAGTACTCATATTTTTGCTAGCTAGCTATGTTATTCCTCATTAGTCATTGACTTTTGGGACGAATTGAATACCTCATTAGCCATCGGCTTTTGGGATGAATTGAACTTTGGAACATGATTTCAAGCTGTGTGTGATTTATTGATACGTATTGTAAGATTGGGAAATGGAATTTAAATTATTATTGACATTCACTGTCTTTTGAATTTAACTATGTTTTGATTACTGAGATTTATTGTGATATTGTGTTAAATTCCTTATGACATTATTGTCTTGAATTTATCCATGGTTTTAAGTATCCATTATTTATTTAACTTATGAATTGTGATTTAAAGTTGTATTTCGTTAATGTTGTGCACCACTGAGACATTGTTTCAGCGATAGCTTTTTATTGCTATCGCAGGTAGACAGACAGACAGGGCAGCAGATTAGGCTGCTAGTACATCCAGCGAGAGATTATCGGGTATAACGAGTATACCACATTTTGCATTTTGTACTGTAATGTATAACCACTGTATGTACATATTGTTCTTGGTTTCAGCAGTTGTAAATTAAAATTATGCATTGAAGTTGTAAAGTAAATTATGAGATATTTTGACTTGTAAAATTTGTATTATATTTCTTTTATCTCAGTCTTTGAAAAATTACTATGGATTTGAGTTGAGAAATATGTTGTGTCGAGAAACATGTTGGAGTTGAGATTTGGAAATATATATTGAAGTGCTTTTTACAGGTTTTCTGAAGAACTGTTTTATCCAAAATACAGATGGCACTCTGCTAAAATTTTTTTACAGAAATTCCAAATAATTCAAATGTGTTAGTTATATCACTTCAGTTCAAAAAGGTTTTTAACACCTGTAAATAGTTCTCACCACTGTAAAAGAAGTAAGAAAAGTTTTTAAAATCCCTTATAGAGTATTTAATGGGTTATCAGTAGACGGAGTTGGTAACTCATTAGGTATACTACGGGATCATGTTATGCCTTACAAAGGGATAGGGTGTGACATGTTTTAGTGGTATCAGAGCTAGTTTTTAAATTTTATTTTCACCTGTTATTTGAATATTCTTTCTTCATAGTATAACTGCTCAATATCATTGTTTGATACATACAGTACATTACATTATAAATATGCACTAACGGAAGGAAATCTCCTTATGTTATTTGTTCAGGAGATCTAAAATCCTCGCATTGACTATGGAAGGGGGTGATCGTTCAGTCAATCAATCTATTGAGGCTGAGGTGCAAGGGGATGCCCCAGGCCTACATAATGTCAGTGGTTCAGCAGCACCAGCCCCCGCAATACCGCAATTTCCTGCTCAGTTCGCTCAGCAGATGGCTGTAATGTTCCAACAAATGGCTAGTAATGTGCCTAATCAAGTCCCAATACAGACACCAGTGGTACAACCACAGTCTCCTGCTCGACAGTATGATAAATTGATGAAATATGGGGCTACAGAGTTTAAGGGGACAAAAGATCCTCTAGAGGCTGAACAGTGGTTAGAGAGGATGGATAGGGTGTTCAAGAAGCTACATTGTACAGAGGAGCTCAGATTTGAATACTCAGTATCTTTGCTACAGGGGGATGCTTATGACTGGTGGAAAACCATTCCCCATAGTCTGGTAGAACCTGCAGTGCTAACATGGAATGACTTTCTCAGGGAATTCAGACAGAAATATGTCCCCGATGCTTATGTAGACCAGAAGCTACAAGAGTTCCTAAGTCTGAAACAGGGGGGCAGATCAGTGGCTGAGTATGAAAGAGAATTTTCCCTCCTGAGCCATTATGCAGTAAGTTTACTTGCTACCAGCAGGGAGAGATGCAAGAAGTTTGAAACCGGCTTAAAGCCCAGTATCAGATTACAAGTGGTCGGATTCAAACACACTAACTTCTCTGAACTTGTTTCTCAAGCCCTAGAGTTGGAAAGAATTGAGTTTGAAGCTGCTCCTGAGAAAAAGAAATCAGAGAAGACAGAGAAAGAGGGAAAATCAGTAGAATAGAGTTCCAGTGGTCCTACTGGAAAGAGGAAGAACTATGGGGGACACAGCAGAGGTGGCAAGAAGTCTAGTAGGGGAAGACATTCAAGACAGAAACCTCCTCTATCTGGTCAGCAGAGTACTAGAGGTTCCTACCATTCCCGCCAATGTGAAACTTGTGGAAGAAATCATGGTGGGATATGCTATAAGGCTATTGGAGCCTGTTATAACTGTGGAGGCACAGGACACTTTGCCAAGGACTGCACCAGTAGTCGCAGAGTTGGACCACCTTCTACTACTGTAGAAGGGTCGATTGCAGCCACGTCACGAAGTTCACAACCCCCCAACAGAGGTAGAGGCGGGGGTAGAGGTAGCCAGTGACGACCAAGGCACGATGAAACAATCGAGCAAGACGATTGCTCGTTCGAGTCTATGCAATGAGACAGAGGAAGAGGCGAGACATCGATGTTGTGGCTGGTACCTTCTCAACTTTTAATCAAGATGTGTTTGTATTATTTGATCCGGGTTCTACCCATTCTTATGTGAGTGCTAGCATCATTGATTGCATTGCTGTTCCATGTACAAAAATGGACTTTGAGGTGCTAGTAACAAGTCCGCTAGGACAGGAGGTCAGGGTTAATAGAATGTATAGAAATTGTCCTTTGGTGATCCAAGAACACACTTTTCTATCTGATTTCATTGAAATGCCCTTCAGAGATTATGATATCATCTTGGGCATGGATTGGTTAGCTAGGCATCATGCCATGATTGACTGTAGGCTGAAGACAGTCACTTTTGGTCTCCTCGATGATGATGTGGTAATACATGGGAGAGGCGATTATTGCCATCAAACATCATTTAATTGCACTAGCCGAAAAATGATCGAGAAAGGGTGTGAAGCATACTTGGCACATGTGGTAGACACCCAAGTGGGAGTCCAGCATTGAGGGACATCCCTACAGTATATGACTTTCCAGATGTGTTTCCTGATGAATTGCCAGGATTACCTCCGGAAAGAGAAGTGCAGTTTGAAATTAATGTTATGCCTGGTGTGGATCCAATCTCCATAACACCATACAGAATGACACCAGCAGAGTTGAAGGAGTCTGAATACTTTTATGTTAGTGTTAGAATTATATGTTCTGTTGTTATTCCTTTACATGGGAATAAATTTTGATGCATTAGTGATTAGTCCTTTAGGATAAGGATTGTGATAATAAGTGAAATTAGTTTTGGAAGAGTTTATCGGCGAAAAGTATTTTCTGACACACCATAAATTATAAAGCTAATTGGTGAGCCTACTTAATGTAAGGCAAGAGGACGTAAAAGTAAGATGCAGTAATGGAATTGCCCTAGATGAGGGCAAGGATGTTACTGTTAGTAATTGCTAATGGATATTGTAATCAGAATAAGTTCGGATATCAGTGAATTCGAAAAGGATAAAAGATATGAAAGTTTGATCTATTGGAATGTATCGTAGTAACTATGCAATGTTCTTGATGTTTATACTGTAAGTTGTAGATTACAGTACTAACTTGAGATTATTGTGTAAAGCTACGTACTACCCGATAGTACACCTAGATGAGAATAGTTGCCAACGGCATCTGTTTTGGTATAGTTATGCCAGGACAGAATTTAATTGTTAGGAATAAGTTTGAAAATCCTACTTAGGGATCTAAAACTCAAAAGTTAGAATATCGAAAGGTTATAATTCAGTACAAAAGGAAGTAAGTTATAGAATATTGACAGATAAAAAGAGTTATGGAAGTAGAGATTTGAACAGTTGATTCATATATAACAAAGAAATATTACGAATGTGAGGAAGACTATGGACTAGAATGGTCAGAGGACCAATGACTAGATAAATGATTCTAACATGACCTCAAGGGTCATTCAAAAAGGAACATGAACCGAAATATTAGACAGCACAATGGTAAGAGGAGATTGGTGTTATCCAAACAAATTAAACGTTGTATTAGATTATTAAAAGTCTTATACAAATTTGAGGAAAAGAAGATTATACGATCATATAGAAAGGAGAAAATAAACGTATGACTATTGTAAGATGGCTATTGGGTAAAATTTCGTGGACAAAATTTATTTTAAGGGGGGGAGAATTGTAACACCCCTAAGTTCGGTAGTGCGTTCTACTGTTCCGGTGACCAGTGTTGTCCGGACAGCTAGGATGCCTAGAACTACACTTCAATATGAGTAAGGAGACATAAAATAATGAAATACAATAAAACAAAATACAAGAAAAACAAAGGAAAAATTATAGTAAAGAAATGCAATCAAGTTAAGCGAGCCGAGAACCCTAGCGATGGGTGACCGTACCGGGAAGTCACGGCGTGGACCGTTGACTAGCCCTGGACTGCGGGAAACCCTGGAAAATATTTTTAGGACTCAAATAAATATTTATTGAAGTATAAATATCATTAGAAATATCAAAGAAAAATTAAATAATTAGTACAAAGAAAAGTGAGAAATCGAAAAATGGACAAAACCCGGTGTTACCGAAAAATCGGGAATGCAACCCGAACAGGGGCATTGTGGTCATTTGACACCCTGAGTTGTCTTTTGACCTAAATGTCCATTAAAAATAAATAATATTACACTTGGAAAATATAATGAAAAATTAAATTTGGGGTACTAATGTAAATAGCCAAAAGTGGAGAGTAAATGGAGTAATTAACACATTTAACATATAATATAATTGATTTTATGTGAGTGGACCACTAAGGATTATAATATGCATTAAGTGGGCAGATTGCTCCACTAAAACTTCATCTTCAACTTTTGAAGACCACCATTGCCGAAATGAAAGCCTTAGAAACCTCCATTGCCGAATTTGAGTGAAGCTTCACCATCTCCTCCATCTCACCTCCAAACACCAAAGCTTCTTCATTAATTTTGATCCCCACTTCACAAGGAAGAAGTAGACACCAAAATCAAGGGAGATTAGTGAAGATTTAGCAAGTCCCAACAATAGGTAAGTTTGAGTTTTTGATTGTTGCTTTGTTAAAGTTTGTAAGGATGTTATGGGTATTTGATTTATGAACAAATTTTTGATGTTTGATGTTGAATGGGAATATGTACTTTTGGCAGCCATAGAAACACCTTGAAGGCAGTTTATTTGTGCTTGTAAATGGTGGATTAAATGATTGATTAAGTATATATTGTGTAGGAAATTGTTTGGGTGATGTATACTTAGTATATGTAAATATGAAATGAAATTTAAAGCTTGGAAATTAATGGAATGTAAATGTACTATTGTGGCAGTTTGTTAACTCTTGAAGAATGCTGGAATTCATGCTTGGTTTATGGAATAATGATATTAAAATGTGTTGGTTGTTATGGCAGTTTGAGTGCATGTATGATGGTGTGAAGTTGGACATGTAAATGAGCATGAATTGGTGATTGAATTGTTGTAAATTAAGTTGGACAAATTCTGCACTTGTTGGTGCACATTGAATGTAATTGTAAGCTGCCAAAATGACCTATAATATGTTGTAAATTATGTTTAGGTTGTGGTACAACCAGAATTGGTTTGAATGTTAAGTTTGGTGAGTATTAAAAGTGATGCTTGATGTATATGCAAGAATTGCAATAAAACAGTTTGAGTTTTAGGCCTAGACCTATAATTGTGTGGCTCCACTTGGTATGAGACCAATTGGAGGTGAAACTAGGATCAAAATGTGCTAAATTTCATGAAGGAAGCTTGCTAAAATTCTGCTTGCAAGGTAGCTTGAAAAATGACCAAATCCGGATTAAGTGCAAATAAGGCTTGAAAATTGACCATTTGGGCAGCAGTTAGTGTTTAGGCCATAACTCACTCAAAACAGGTCCAATTGACTTGAAATTTTAACCATGAATAGTTAAGACCCATATTTACAAGTCTTATGAAGACACCAAAGCCCAGAAATGACCATAAGTAAGTAAAACAGCTTGCACAAGTTTGGGTCCAAAAACTGGCCGAACCTAAAATGACCTAAAGTGACCAATTTTGATGCAATTGACCAGCAATAGTAAAATGACCATAACTTGGTCTACATAACTCAGAATGACCTGAAATTTTGCCCCGCATTTCATAAGACATAGATCTACAACTTTGTGTTTTGACCGAAACCCGAAAACTGAGAGAACTAGGTCGTCTAGCTAGGTCAAACTAGTATCCCGGAATCCAGCAAATTGCAAAAAAATGCAGTATACACGGAAATGAACTTGGTAACATGTACCAACCCTAAAAGACTATCGAATGTGACATGTTAGTAACATTAAAACCTAATTTACCTAGAATGCACCGAGGGTCGATATATTAGGTTGATTTAGCAAATAATAGCATTCAGTGAATTACATATCAAACATTATCGTTAGAGACAGTTTAATTAAGTACTGAAACACTTCAAATTGTGTTTCTCAGTTAGCAACTACTCAGGAAAAGGGAAGGAAACACTGAGTCAATACCAGGAGACAGTTATCAGAGGTTTGTGCACAACAGCTATTTCTTTTGAATTATTTTCAATTGAAATAAATTATGACTATTTGTATATTATTGTTTTAAATTGTCAAACTGTGAAAAATTGTTTGAATGATATTTGATGGATACTTATTGATTGAAAAGCACTGTAAATGGTTTGAAACCACAGCTATCATGTACATTGATTGTATTCCTCACTAGCTTGTTTAGTGGGATCAATTGAATTCCCTCTCTGGCTGAAGTGTTGAGGTGTGTGCCTGTTGAGGATGAATAGAATGAGTACTCATATTTTTGCTAGCTAGCTATGTTATTCCTCATTAGTCATTGACTTTTGGGACGAATTGAATACCTCATTAGCCATCGGCTTTTGGGATGAATTGAACTTTGGAGCATGATTTCAAGCTGTGTGTGATTTATTGATACGTATTGTAAGATTGGGAAATGGAATTTAAATTCTTATTGACATTCACTGTCTTTTGAATTTAACTATGTTTTGATTACTGAGATTTATTATGATATTATGTTAAATTCCTTATGAATTGTCTTGAATTTATCTATGGTTTTAAGTATCCATTATTTATTAACTTATGAATTGTGATTTAAAATTGTATTTAGTTAATGTTGTGCACCACTGAGACATTGTCTCAGCGATAGCTTTTTATTGCTGTCGCAGGTAGACAGACAGACAGGACAGCAGATTAGGCTGCTAGTACATCCAGCAAGAGATTATCGGGTATAACGAGTATACCACATTTTGCATTTTGTACTGTAATGTATAACCACTGTATGTACATATTGTTCTTGGTTTGAGCAGTTGTAAATTAAAATTGTGCATTGAAGTTGTAAAGTAAATTATGAGATATTTTGACTTGTAAAATTTGTATTATATTTCTTTTATCTCAGTCTTTGAAAAATTACTATGGATTTGAGTTGAGAAATATGTTGTGTTGAGAAACATGTTGGAGTTGAGATTTGGAAATATGTATTAAAGTGCTTTTTACAGGTTTTCTGAAGAACTGTTTTATCCAAAATACAGATGGCACTCTGCCAAAATTTTTTTACAGAAATTCCAAATAATTCAAATGTGTTAGTTCTATCACTTCAGTTCAAAAAGGTTTTTAACACCTATAAATAGTGCTCACCACTGTAAAAGAAGTAAGAAAAGTTTTTAAAATCCCTTGTAGAGTATTTAATGGGTTATCAGTAGACGGAGTTGGTAACTCATTAGGTATACTACGGGATCATGTTATTCCTTACAAAGGGGTAGGGTGTGACAGGGGCAAACCTCAGTGAAGACGCTGAGTCCCATAAGGGGGGTGGATTGTAACACCCTAGGCAAATCCCACATCAGCAAAACATGGGAGAGATGCTGGGTTTATAAGTTGGTGGTTCGTAACCCCTAGTGACGCGTTTTAAAACCGTGAGGGCTTCGGCCCAGAGCAGACAATATCACTAGTGGGCCAGGCCATTACACCAAATGACTTGAATATTATACCGATAGAAAGCTGAGACATAGCCCTACAACTTTCATAAAGAAAACAAACTCAAATTTTGACCATAACCTATTTGAAAAACCACCTGCAGTCAACCCACAAAAACTGCCAATATCCAGGAATTTGCCCAGAATTCTGGGTGACACTAAATCTGGCCAGCCATGTTCAAATGGCTATAACATGGGTTACAAAACTCCAAATGGAGTGATTCAAAAAGGAAAATAAATTTAAGACAATAAGGAACAACTTCAATGAAAAACCTTAGCCAAATTACCACAGCAACATGACCAATGGAATAGTACAAAATAAGACACCAAATCTGGAAAATTTGAAATTGTGCCTAGGAAATCTAAAAATCTAAGGAGCAACTAAAACCAACAAAATTGGTAATCAAAATGTGGTATGTGGGTGAAATTTAAATCCCTACACCTATTAAGCATAAGAAAGTCAACAAATTGACTTGAATAGTGTCGTGAATAGTAACTCCGAAATGAAAATTTCTAAAAACGTTAATTTAAGCATATTAGGGCTAGAATTAAGTATATATAAATTAATTATTAGATTTATTGTGAGATAAGATACTGAAACACTATTAATTGTGTGTTTCAGCTAAAAAATACCTAGAAAATGATAGGGCAAGCTGAGTCAAGGTCTAGAGGCGACTCACATCAGGTTTGTGCACAATAAACTTTAATTTATCATTTTCTAATTAAAAACTTATTTAGTTATGCATTGTGAATTAGTTGTACTAATTATGAGTTTTGAGAAATGCTGTGTTGCCATTTTATGAATAGAAAATTAAATTGGAAATTGATTTGTATTTTACATGAAATGTTGAATAATATGATTTTGAAATTATTTTTTATTAACATTTGGCATGGCAGTCCCTTACTATGTTTCTCCTTCACTTGTGGGGTTGAGTTTGATATTTGATCACTTTCCTCCCTCTCTGGCTTGCCAGTCTAAGGTGAGTTTGGATGAGTACTCATTAGCTAGCTAGCCAACTCCCTCATTGATTTCGATTAGTGGGGTGAGTTTGCCTTGTTGTGGTGTACAACACGGCATGTTTGGAAATTTTGTGTCATGGCCTAAGTTGTGTTATTGATTAGCAACACTATGATTATTAAATTGTTTGATCAAATTTGTGTTATATTAAGCTTTGAAAATTGTGAAATATTTAAATTGTGATTTGTTATAAATGTGATTTGAAAAATTGTGAAATATTTGAACTGTGAATTAATGACAAATATTTTATATTTAACATTTTATATTTTATTGTGCACCACTGAGTATTTTTATACTCAGCGATAGCTTTCTTTGCTGTCGCAGATAGAGACCAGGGAAAAGCAGTAGAGTAAGCAACTAATTATTGGGACTACACAGAGGCTTTTATACGGGTATTTAGTTATACCCTTATAGTTTATTTTGATATAAATAGTTTAGTGTCATATGTGTTAGTGTAAAATTGAGCAGTTGTACATTAAAGTTGTAATAATATTATTTTTTTTTTTTTTGTAAATTAAGATTTGTGTATGTAAGTTTAATTTAATGCAATATTTATGAATTATCGAATTGTTTTGAACAATTTTTAAGTTGTGAAATTTGAGTTGAAATTTGGTTGTATTGTATTGATTTGAGAATATATTGGCGGTTGGGGTTGAAAATGAAATGAATTATTTGTAAGTGTTTTTCACAGGTTTTGAAAAACTATTTTTCCCAAATATAGACGGCACTCTGCCGAAAATTTTTTAAAATTTGAGTAAAAATAAAAATGTACAAAAATTTTAACTAGTCTTTAAACTTCAAGTAAAAGTTTTTAATTCCTACCAAAAGTGCTCGCCACCTTCGAAAAGTAAGAAAATTGCTTTAAAATCTCTTGTAGTATATTTAATGGGTTACCGGTAGGTGAAGTACGGTAATTCATTAGATGTACTACGGGATCATGTTACACCTTACTAAGGGGTAGGGTGTGACAGATATGGATTGAATGAATCCAATTTCAAAAATTTGTGATTGCAATGGGATTTGCATGGAAAAAAAAATTATATAAATTGATGTTTTGAATTGTGATGGGCATAAAATTATTGGATATTAGAATTGACATTGAATTGAATTGTGTTATAATTTATGCTCACAAAAAGGATAAAGAGATTCATTATATTATTTTATATCTCACAATAGATGCTTGACTAGGTTATTACTCGTCTCTTTCATTTATTGAGGAGACAATGGAGTTAGCTTTGTTTTGATTATTATGGTACGTACACAGGCTTAGATTCTCCTCTTATTAAATGTTAGATCTAAGTTTTTCATTGGCCTTTTCGGAAGTTGCATTATTGTGGTGTGTACTGTGCATGATGATTCGACCTCCCCGACCATAGTGAGTTAGAATCCCAATTCGATCTCCCCGACTATAGGGAGTTAGAATCACCCTGGGATTAGTCTTGCATAGTTAGTGAGATAAAGAATGGGTTTTGAACATTAAGAATTATTATTTCAAATGGGAGTTATGCATAATTAATTTTATTGAAATTAAGATTTGTTTCCATAAATTACTTAAATTACTTTAAATGTTTAGCTATAATTTGATAAATTGAAATTCTTGAGCAGAGTCTTTTTAACAAATAATTTGTATTGGAGTTGTGGTTGAGAAAACATATTGGAAGTGTTTTCCTTTCAGGTTTGAAGAATTGTTTTCTCAAAATACAGCCAGCACTCTGCCGAAATTTAGAAAAATTTTTGTAACACCAGATTTTAATCGAGAATTTGATTTATTACTTAGTGTCAATTAAAGGTTTTTAATACTTGATAAAAATTACCCACCAACTTAAAAATGAAAGGAAATTGTTTTAAAATCTCTTGTAGTATATTTAATGGATTACCGGTAGGCGAAGTATGATAATTCATTAGGTGTACTATGGGATCATGTTATGCCTTACGGAGGAGTAGGGTATGACAACTACACTATCTCTGTAACTGTCCTTGATTTAGGCAACTACCATTAATTTAGGTAACCACCTTAATAACTTTTAACTCTAAATTATTAACTGCATTTTGATTTTGGTCTTCTACTTGTTTGGACCATGAGTTGGGCCATTTTAATTAGATAATTTAATTTTATATCTCGAACCCATTAATTAATTCTGACCCAAAATAATAAAATTAAATTATGGTGCAAACAAAAAAAAAATTCTATCCAATTTAATCTGCTTTTGGGCATATTGATTGGGATAACATTAGCCTTAATGCTCTGACCTTTCACTTGGGGAGATTGCTTATGCATATATCCATAGACGTTTGTTATGTTTGAAATTCAGCTGTAGCAACCATACTTATTAGGTCTTGTAGCAACCAAACTTATTAGGTCTTGTAGCAACCATACTTATTAGGTCTTGTAGCAACCAAACTTATTAGGTCTTGTAGCAACCAAATTCAGGTGAAGTAATAAGGTAATTTCTCTCTTTAGTAAGAATAAATTAGCTTAGGTCTTTAGAAATTCGGTTGAAGCTGTTTCATTTTCATCATTAAAAGTAATTTGATTTCTGTCAGACTTGTCGTTAAAATTTTATGAAAATCGAATATGACAGCTAACAAGAAATGCTTCAATTAGTAAGTCTCTCTCCCTTTAGATTTTCCTTGGTTTTGCATATTAATTCAAGGAAATTCTTATATAGGTTCAATTTATTATGAATTTATAATATATAAATATGTGATATTTATATATTTGATAGACAGATTTCATCATATATTTTGTATTTTAAAATTATAATGAATTAAATTTAAATAAAAAAAAATTATTAAAATACATTAGTTTTCCCTAGAGGAAAACAAGTCAGCTTCCCTTCTTTTATGGTAATCACCAATATAAATTATTCTACACATCCGGTGTACCATGTCGTATATATAATATGGTATTTTAAACTAATAAAATTAATACATATCAGTATAATTTATGAGTAAAAAACATTTTCTTTAAAGAAACAACAGAACAAAACTGACGTTAGTGAATAACATTAATGGATTAGTGGTCTAACATGCCTTTATTTTATGGTAATTTATAATTAAATTTTTAAAATATAGCAAAATTTATAAATTAATCTTTAATTTATTTTTTAAGTGATAATTTACCCTTTAAATTTAAATTTTATTAATAATTTCTATCATCTAAATTGTCTGTTAGCGAACACAATTTAGTTTATAAAATTGTATTTTACTTGTAAAATAATTTACGGATCTAAATTTTATATTTAAGTAATTAAATTTAGATACGCGGTATAATTTACCACCCAACACACCCTTAACAAGAAATTTGAAAAGGCCTCATAACCTACTAAAGTGTCGTTATCGATGACACAGTTTCAAGTTGAAATCTTCTAGTCATCGATGGCACAGTTTCTAGTTGAAATAAAGTTATAAACCATCACAAGAAACCACATTTGGAACCAAATTCTCTCTCTCTCTCTCTCTCTCTGTAAGAACACCTTTAAGACCATGGGAGAAGAAACAAAGCCACAAGAGACACCATTGTTGCATACGCAGGCTGCAGAAACTGCCCTCAAAAGAACTGGTTTGTCTCTCCTCCACTCTTTTATTTCCTTCTTTAATCTGGGTATTCTTCGTTTCTATCAAAATAGCTTCAACATATTCAATTCCTTGATATACTTCTGTGAAGGCACGATATGGACGGCAGCGGCACATGTAATAACAGGCGTCATAGGTTCAGGAGTCCTATCATTAGCGTGGAGTATGGCTCAGTTAGGGTGGATTGCAGGTCCATTAACCATGCTGTGTTTTGCTTTCTTCACCCTTCTTTCTACTTACCTTCTCTGCGATTGTTATCGGTTTCCTGATCCTGAATATGGTCCTCAAAGAAATCCATCTTACCTTGAAGCTGTTGATGCCACTTTAGGTAATGTTTTTATTTCCTAATATTATAAATTTGAATTCGCATCCATTAATTTGAGTTTAAAATTTAATTATTATTTAAATTATTAATCATTAACTCTTAAAATAATTATTCTTCATATATTATATTTTTCAAATTATAAAAGTTTGAGTTTAAATTTTAATCAAAATTAATTATATAAAAAAATTAATAATTGAAAGATCAAATATTTTGTCCGTTATAGTTGCTAAATTTTAAATAAAAAAAGATGAGATAATTTTAAAAAAATGGTCAAAAGCACTTGTATTCCTAAGACGGTACCAAACTTTAGCATATACGTGTAAGAGTCAAAGAGTTGAATAAAAGGCAGTTGAAAGAGAATGGTAGATGCACATGGATGGTAGATGCACATGGAAGAATCTATCAAAAATGAGGTTTTTTATTGGAAAATGGACTAAAAATTATCTTGAGAAAGTAGGGGTTTGCTAAAATTTTATATTTAGCATAAATTTTTTATTATAAATTAATACAAAATTTATTAAATATAAGAGTCGAAAAAATTTTCTCTTTTTTCGTCAACACATCTGGATTGGCTGCTCAATTATTAACCACCGTCAGTATATATATATATATATATATAAAGCAAGATTCTTTTTTCTTAGAATCCTTTTAAATATCATTTCAGAATCGTATTATTTTATTTTATCCAAATTCACTTGTTTAAAATTAATTATAACATATATAATTAATTAACAAAAATTAATTATTTTATCATAATATTAATTATAATTTAATTATTATAATTATTATCAACATTTAAAATAAAAAAATTATAATTTAATACTGTAATTAAGATTTGCTAAATAAAATGTAGTTATATTTATCTAATTAAATTTGAATTCAGGATTATTTATTTACAAATTATTATAATAATACTTTTATATTTTTTATTATTTTATCTTTACGAGTCATAATAAATTTTAATTATATATTTTGTTTTTCCATAAAAAAAATAGTTATAAAAATATAAGAATTATAATTTTATTAAAAATCTAAATTGAATATGCACAGATTAAGTGATAGTATTATAATCGGGTGATATGGATTTTAATAATTAAAATTATATAAAAAATATTAAAAACATTTTTTATGAAAATAAAATATTAAAATTCAAATTAGATATATAAAACTAATTACTTTTTAAACTTATGTATAAAACAAATATTTAGCTAATTCATATAAATTAAGATGATAATAGTATAAAATTAAAAATATTATGATATGAAAATATTTTTAAAATTATAAATTTAGATTTTAGTTAAAATTCAATAAAAATAATATATATATATATATATATATATATATATATATATATATATATAAAGAGTTTACATTAGAAGTGCGATCAGCTGAAAGACATAATTAGGTAATTGTAAAAAAATTCATTGTTTGGACTTTCCTTTTAAAGAACCATATAATTTAGCTCTTATCTCACTACAGTTTTATTTTCTTTTATTTCTTTGTGATTAAAATATCCTATATATTATATATTTTTATATAATTAAAATCACCTCTAAATTATTTTTTCTTTTAACAATATAAAATTTTTGAAATGTGTTTTTTAAAAAAGTAAATTAAATATTATTCATATTTGATTATTGAATTATCCCCCTAAATTAAAAAAAAAAAATTGAGTTCCGCATACTATATTTTAAATAATTGACATATTTAAATTTTATTTAATTAGAGCATAAATAGTCTATTAATTATTTTTTTTTAAATAATATATATCCTAAAATATGAGAAACAAAATCTAGTCTCTCAAGTATCTCCTTGAATCTTCCACTAAATTTATAAAGTCACATCTATCATATAACATTTTGTTGGACCCATTAAAAGATATTTTTCCCAGATTCCGGTAGCCAATCAAGGATCGAAACTAGATTGAAAGATCGTTTGATTTTTATTTGAATTTCAATTTTGGTTTTGATTCTGATTTTAACTTAAATTAATAAATAAAAAATTTAAGAAAAGATTTTGGTTTTATCTGAAATTGAACTAGTTGACTTCAGTCCAATTCAAGTCTTACTTTTAGTTGATATGAGTATGATCAGTTTTGTTCTGAGTTCAATGGGTTCAATTATGGTCTGATTTTGAGTCAAACTGTGGCTAGTCCACCGGTTACAGCCCTGGCAGTTGTGGTGAGCCATAGAGTCTATTGATTTCGATTTCAATTGTAATTCCATTTGATTTGAGTCAATTCAACAATAAAAACATTTTTCTCAAAATTTTTAAATAAAAATATTAATTTAAATCGAACCAGGATGACACATTTCAAGAAGGATAGAAAAACAACATCATTTCCGATTTAAATCCTATGTAACTGCAATTTTTATCTCAAATTAAATTAAATCGATTTTAAATCTAAGTCGAATCGGGATCGTGTCTAATTTTGAATGATTAATTTGTATTCTTTAGTTCTTTTGTCCATTTTGATCCATTCACAATTTTTGCTAATAAGTAAAACTTGATTAATTTATGGCCAAATGTAAAATAAATTAGCTCATAAAACTATCAAAATAAAGAATTCAATAAAAATAAATAAATTTTAGTGATTAAATGAAAATTTTGAAAATTCTCAAATATAAAAAACCAAACTAATACATTTTAATAGAAAATTGATACAAGTGGTAAGAAGTGGAGAAAAGGATGTTTTAATTAATTTTGGGAACATTTCTATTCTTTCAAGAAATCTTTGTGAGACGTGCATGAATTGAATTGACTCAAATACATTAGAATGTTAGTTACACCTAACAAATTTAAATGGCTACTCACAATTTTTTGGTGAGTTATTATCAATTTATCATTATGAATAAATTAATTTTAAAAGTGAATATCATAACTAAATTTAAAAATAATAAAATAAGAGTATATTTAATTTAACTTTTGAATGCATATAATAACCTATAAACATTCAAATAAGTGAATTAATTTATTTGATAAATTTATCAAAATTATAACTAATAGACTGTTTATTAGTTATAATTTGTATTAATTTTATTTTTAAATTTTATAATTGATTTTATTTTATTTTTTTATTTAAACTAAATTGTCCTTTTAAAATTTATTCATCACAAAATTTTATGCCTTAAAATTTTTTTTTATATCAATAAAATATTTAAAATCAAAAGAAATAATAGTGAAATGTAAAAGTGTTATAAATAATAATAATTAAATTAGTTATAGTCTTCATTATTATATATATATTATATTTTTAATTCTTATATATGTTGTATAATAAATTAATGTTTATATGATATATTCTCTTAATAGTCATTTATATATAACTGTAATAGCTAAATATAGTTTTTTCAAACGCTTAAAATATGTTAGTTATAATTCGTTATAAGCTACCGGCCATCAATTATCAATTGTATTTAACAGCTAAACTAAATAAACCTAAATTCTGATAAAAAATTCTAATGAATTTATACTGATCAATGGTAGTGAAATGAACTCCAGGATTGTAAGATCTCGAGTTCGAATTTCAGTTAAAATCATTGTAAAGAAAAATAATAAAAAGAGAAAAATACTAGAATTACTAGCATAAATTCAAATTGGCATAAGGCTAAGCAAATTTTGTGAAAAAAAGCTTCTAAACAGCACAATTAAGATGGATAAAAATCAAAATGATCATAACAAACATTCTGGTCTTGAAGATAATTTTGATTATGTTATCAATATATCATTAACTAAAAAAATTATTTTTTCCCCTAGCATTTTACTTAATAATATATAATTCTCTTTGGTTTTATGGATGTTTTCATTTTTCCTACTTCCACAAGATTCCAATTCCAAGTATCCATTAACTGATTACCATCACTCATGAACAATTAATCATTAGATACAGCAAAAGCATTGTCTTGATTTGGGTCACAATAAGTAAGTTTCAGTTTTGACAGTTGATGCTTGACATTGATTCAGGAAAAAAGGAAGCTTGGATAAGTGGAATCTTTGTAGAAATAAGCTTATATGGGGTAGGAATTGCCTATACCATTACTTCTGCTATAAGCATGAGGTATGTTTATGAACTACTACACTCTACATCTTTTGCATTCTCACATTCAAACTAAGGGTGACCCAGTGCACGAAACGTCCCACTTGTAGGCTTTGGGGAGAGTTGATGTACTCAGCCTTACCCCCAGAGAGCGTTTCTATGGCAAATGAAATGAAGGGTTAGGTTCTTTGCAGTAACTAATGTTGGGATCAGAAGGAATCTCTTGAAATGATTTTGAACTGAATTTCTTTTCTTTTTTCTTTTAATCTGCATCATTTTATATAATTTTTTTCTGTCAATGAAGGGCAATTCAAAAATCAAACTGTTACCACAAAGAAGGGCA